>NC_141878.1:97784772-97938409 GCF_056163025.1 Triticum urartu | reverse complement strand
TGATCTCTCGGAAGGTGGCTCCTGAATTACTTACGAAGCCAAGCGTGAGGAATAACTTTGGAAACAGAGGGTGTACAGGAGAGTCAGGTTTCGATCCTGGGACCTGTGGGTTATGGGCCCACCATGTGGTTTAAAAGAAGGGGGAGCGGTGGCATCTTGCATGATCATGATAGCAAGGCATGTCAGAGGGTAGCCTGTCTGTTATGTCGACAACAACGTCGGTACCAAGGGCGAGGGACGAAGAGAACCATTTTCCTGCTCGTTAAACGAGGCGGACCAATAGGCAAAGTTCTCATCCATCGGTGGCTACCGGAATGTCATCAAGAATAGTAACAGGGTCTTGCTGACAGAATTGAACACCGAGGTGTTTACATAAGCAGGAGAATATTACTGCTTAGATCATATAGATCACAAGAAAGGTTAAACCAATCAATGGGAAGGAAAATACGATTATCAGATTTAAACAGAACAAAGGAAAGGAAAATGTGTTTAAACACACAATTCAGGGGTATATCCTTCCTAAGGAAAAGCAGAGCATGATATCCATGACAGGATATAATGCAGAAAAGTCTTTAGGTAGGGGAGAGAAATTTACCCATACAGCGGTGTTTGGATAATTGAGCAGGAAACATTTAACATTGGGCTTCAAATGTTCCTGTTGAAAATCTGAGTACCATAGACATGCTTCGAGATAGCATTGACATGGTCAACAGGTGAAGATCAGACTTTGGAAACAAAAAGGATCCATCAGGAACAACTTATAGAATAAGTCTTACAATTTCCTCATGGAAGAATGACTAACCTTGCCAAAAAAGAAACTATAACAATAGGTCCTCTGGCCAAGTGTGCTAGGCATGACATCACCATACCGGGTCATATAAAGACCAATGTTATAACTCTTGGAAATATGTTCCAACCATCATATCTGACCGAGATTCAGATATGATTGGTGTCAGGATACCTCAAACTCAGGATCCTGAGATAAAAAGGTGCGACACGAATTGACGAGAAGTCATCATAAGATTCTCGGGAAATGAACTATGGAAGTGAGTTCCGAAACAAGAGTTCATCAGTAAACCAAGGAGAGGATGAGGAGGTGGCTGATGGACTCAGCGACAAATCATCGAGATTTCCAAAGGATGGATTTCCACAATTATGTGAACAAGGGGATAACACTTGTCGGATCAAATGATATAATGATGTATGCTCGAGGAAAACATACACAATTTAAACATTGGTTGAAAGGTGCGCCCGAAATATGGGCTTAGGTAACATGATCAGCATTAGAATGGTAGTTCAACAACCAATAGTTTAAGAACGAACTATCGACCATCAACTCCAAAGCAATAGGGTTGCTAGAAGTACAGAATCCCAGTAGCACCATTCACTTGTTGGTATCCCAGTTAGAATCAACACGGGGACCAAGAAGGAAAGGTTATGGTGAGAAGTATTACTTGTATTAAGAGTCCTCAAGAGGTGGTGAAATTTCCCACGACACCTTGTCATAAAAGGTGGTAATATTCCAAGGTAAAGAAGAACAAATGCTGGATAGCAAGGAACTCAAGGTATAACACAAAACACAATCAAGTTTGTGTTGGAAGGAAGGCAATAAAGTGGCCGATGATAACACAAATCATCGAGGGCAAGGATGGTATTTCTCATCATGAATTCGATTGATATCCTGGAAGAGCTCATAAGGTTGATGATGATCACGACACATTTGTCTAGAGATTTCATGAAGATGTAATCAACCAGCGACGACATCAAGTCAAAGGAATGATGAAGCGAAAGGTTATTGGAACCATGGGTACGACACAAACTCTAAAGCACATTTGCTATTCAAGGAGAAATGGTATGACGAGGGAGATTGACGTAAGATTAGCTCACCGTCGAAATTTGTGCCCCGGGTAGGACCAAGTAGCACAATTAAAATTAGCACGGTAATGATGTAGCCAAACAGGCTAGGAATGACGTGATCGGGTACAGACTCGTAAGTAAAGAAGATTACTAAAAGTTGTTGAACCATAGTGCGTACTCGATTCAGTTATTGGTGTCTTTGAGTGTTTAATAACTCAGAGCCCATGAACAATTGGAATAAGTGAGAATGTAGTACTTGATGAAGAACTCGTAAGAAGTTATGCAGTTCCATGATAATTTCGAGATACCAGGGGGGTAATACTCGATGACAGATCAAAGTAGAGGTTGGACTAGGTTATTGCTCTCCAGAAGACAAGTGCTTGAACTTGTCCGAGAAATTGGATCAAAGAAGAACAATATGGTCGGAAACCACGATTACAAAAGACCAAATCCCAGATATAAGATGAAATTATATCAAGGGGATAATTATTGTTACGAGAAGCTTCCAAGATAAGTTCCACATCGGGTCCATGGGCATGAACACAAAGTTCAAGGTCGACTCCCACTTCTTCAATGTATAACCTTCCATTCACCTCTCACTTTCGAAGAAGTTGTAGTGTTGAAATTTTATCTACCAAAATACCAGAAGTGTATGACTTGTGAAAAACTTTCGGGTTCACATGGATGAAGGAAGGCATAGGTTCAACCCATCGGGGCGTCTTAGAAACATATACCACAAGCTTTGAGAGTAATTATCACTAGCTTGAAAGCAGAGCAATGGTTGAGAAAGTAGAGGATACATTTTTGCAAGGGCATTATGTATCCTAGGAAAGGCTCACAAGCTTATTGAATATGAAGGATGTTGTCAGTTAAAATCCAATAAAGGATCTGGTGGTACACAAAGGATCTGATGTGAGTATCGGCACACAACCAGAGGAAGAATCAATGCAAAGACATTGGATTATAGGAACAACTGACTAACACAGAGCTCAAATGTAAAGGAGTTATGATTTCCAAATCAAGGGATCAGAAGCAAGCACTCTGATTAAGAATGGATAAGTTGAATAGACTTAGGAGTGCATTCGACGACAACTTGATTGGTTGAGGACCAGCTCATGTTCAAAATGATGCCTGGGCCGGAAGGATGAATTCTAGGATCTGGTTGAGGATTGCGAGCATTCACAACATATTGAATCAACAGACTCAAAATGATAATGACAATGAATGCCAATAAGATTACCAGACTTATGGGATTAATCATAATGCAGGCAAGCAAGAATTTCAAGAGCAATTTAGGTTGCTGAGGATTTTTGGGAGATTGAATAGTATTTTGAAGACTTTTGTGAGACAACCAAACAACTGGGGATGGATGGGTCCCCAGTAAGTGCGGGGAATTGTTTGTTGGGGTATTAACACGGAAAAGAGCTGCAAAGCAGTAGGCTCAAAGGATTCTCGCAATATCGGAGAATCTTTCAGGGTATCAAGTAATAACAAGGGCAACTGGGAACGAAGGTATGAACGACAAGCGTAATTAGTTATCAATAAGGATTTATCGGTGGTTGGGAATAGCAAAAGCGGTGGGCACAAGGTCTCGAGAGAACATCGAAGAGTATCTTCAGAATCTTCTGGTGCAGTAGACGATCATCTGTGATAAGGGGCTCTCCGGGAGAAGTAGTTACGAGAACCTAGAGTCAGATTTAGTAAAATCATTTAACCCGAATAGAAGAGAGATCAGAGTCCTAGAGTATAGATCGAGGAGTAAAAGATCCTAATACCACCCAAATGGCGACGTGGGCCCGTAGGACACACATCCATGTCAGTAGAAGTCTTTTAGTGACTAGACTCGACTTCGGCCAAGGAGTGTGGAAGGGGGATTCCTACAGGCAGTCGGCTCTGATACCAACTTCTGACGCCCCCAATTTGATCGTACACTAATCATACACGCAAACATGTACGATCAAGATCAGGGACTCACGGGAAGATATCACAACACAACTCTACAAATAAAATAAGTCATACAAGCACCATATTACAAGCCAGGGGCCTCGAGGGTTCGAATACAAGAGCTCGATCATCGACGAGTCAGCGGAAGCAACAATATCTGAGTACAGACATAAGTTAAACAAGTTTGCCTTAAGAAGGCTAGCACAAACTGGGATACAGATCGAAAGAGGCGCACGCCTCCTGCCTGGGATCCTCCTAAACTACTCCTGGTCGTCGTCAACGGCCTGCACGTAGTAGTAGGCACCTCCCGAGTAGTAGCAGTCGTCGTCGACAGTGGCGTCTGGCTCCTGGACTCCAACGTCTGGTCGTAACAATCAGATATAGGAAGGGGGAAAAGGGGGAGCAAAGCAACCGTGAGTACTCATCCAAAGTACTCGCAAGCAAGGAGCTACACTACATATGCATGCATTGGTATCAAATGGAAAAGGGTTAGCATATGTGGACTGAACTGCAGAATGCCGGAATAAGAGGGGGATAGCTAGTCCTACCGAAGACTACGCTTCTGGTAACCTCCATCTTGCAGCAGAAGAAGGGAGTAGATGGTAAGTTCACCAAGTAACATCGCATAGCATAATCCTAACCGGTGATCCTCCCCTCGTCGCCCTGTGAGAGAGCGATCCCCGGTTGTATCTGGCACTTGGAAGGGTGTGTTTTATTAAGTATCCGGTTCTAGTTGTCATAAGGTCAAGGTACAACTCCGGGTCGTCCTTTTACAGAGGGACACGGCTATTCAAATAGATCAACTTCCCTGCAGGGGTGCACCACATTTCCCAACACACTCGATCCACTTTGTCCGGACACACTTTCCTGGGCCATGCCCGGCCTCGAAAGGTCAACACGTCGCAGCCCTACCTAGGCACAACAGAGAGGTCAGCACACCGGTCTAAATCCTATGGCGCAGGGGTCTGGGCCCATCGCCCATTGCACACCTGCACGTTGTGTATGCGGCCGACGAGTAGACCTAGCCTCACTTATACAAGAGCAGGCGTTCCAGTCCAACCCGGCGCGCGTCGCTCAGTCGCTGCCGTCAAGAAGGCTTCGGCTGATACCACGACGTCGAGTGCCCATAACTGTTCCCGTGTAGTTGGTTAGTGCGTATAGGTCAGTGGCTAGACTCAGATCAAATACCCAGATCTCATTAAGCGTGTTATTTTGAAATAACCGCGGACGCCGACCAGGGCCAGACCCACCTCTTTCCTAGGTGGTCTCAACCTACCCTGTCGCTCCGCCACAAAGATTCACTCAGAGGGCCGTCGGGACAAACGTCCTTTCGGACCCAATCCGTGAATCACTCGCGGGTACTCTACAAGCCGACCCGACTTTCGTCACCATAAGTATCATATAATATGTATATAAGTATATATCCGTGATCACCTCCCAAGTGATCATGGCCCGATTGTATAGCATGGCAGAAAGACAAGAATGTAGGGCCATTGATGATAAACTAGCATCCTATACTAAGCAATTAGGATTGCAGGTAAGGTATCAATAACTGTAGCAACAATGACAGGCTATGCATCAGGATAGGATTAACGGAAAGCAGTAACATGCTACGCTACTCTAATGAAAGCAGTAGAGAGAAGAGTAGGCGATATCTGGTGATCAAGGGGGGGGCTTGCCTGGTTGCTCTGGCAAGAAGGAGGGGTCATCTTCAATGTAGTTGAACACACGGACATCGACAGCGGTCTCGGAGTCTACCGGAAATAAGTAACGGAGGGGGAACACAATAAATAACAGAGCAATCAAACGTAACACAAAGCAAGATGCGGCAATACGTTGTGCTAGGGGTGACTTAACATAGGGACAGGTGATAGCGGTGAAGGGGGGAAACATCCGGGATAGTATCCCAGGTGTTTTGCGTTTTCGGACAGATGAACCAGAGGCAGAAAGTTGCGTGTTCGCTATGCTAGGGATGTGTGGTGGACGAATGGGCTGCGTATTCGGATTTGTCTCGTCGTTTTGAGCAACTTTCATGTATAACACTTTTTCATCCGAGTTACAGTTTAATTTATATGATTTTACAAAGTTTTATTGTTTTTCTGAATTTTATTTTAACTCAAAACAAAGGGAAATTGTTATGTGCACCCAGTGCACTACACCCAGAGTGCACCAGTGGGGCTGACTGGTGGGGCCAGTCAAAGAGGGTGCCTGGGCCCACCCGTCATTGACCTAATAACTTACTTTTATTTTTTTTTTATTAAATTTTCCTTCTTTTTTGATTAAAAGGGGATGGCCCCACCTGTAAGTGATAGTGGTCTTTTGGCCACACGCACAGCCGTGCGCAAGCACCGGCCGGCCATGGCCACGGCTAGGAAGCCGCGAAGCGGTAGCGGCGAGGCCTGAGGCAAGGCACGGCGACGCGCGAGGTACAGTGGTGGTGCGGCGGGCGAGGTCGGCAGCAGCGAGGCCGCGCGTGGGTAGGTGGGTGCGGGGGCGGTCATGGGGGGCGTGTTGGGCGATAGGGTTCCGCGTGTGCGTGGGCCGGCGACCTACAGCGAGCAGCGAGGCATGGCCGGGGGCAGGTGCCGGGAACGGTGACCGGAGGCGGCACGGGGAGAGGGGGCCAGAGGTGGGCGACAAACGTAGGAAGCGTCGGCGAGGGTGCAGGCGGTGGTGGAGGCAGATGTAGCTCTCGGGCGGGCACGGCGCTGGCCGGGGAAACACGACGCGGGGGGGGGGGGGAGGGGGGGTGGGTGGGCGCAGGTAGGTCTAGGCGACTGCGGTCGCGGCTGTATGGTGCGACGCAGAGGGACGGAGCGGCGCAGACGCGGTCAGGCGCCGGCAGACGCGGCAGCGACAGCAACAGCACAGGAGGAGGAGCCGGCAGAGCAACGCGGCGGCAACGGCGAGGCCAATGGTACGCGGGCGCGGGCAGGGCTCACCGGAGGTAGTGGCGAATGC
Source organism: Triticum urartu (assembly GCF_056163025.1). Classification (NCBI taxonomy): domain Eukaryota; kingdom Viridiplantae; phylum Streptophyta; class Magnoliopsida; order Poales; family Poaceae; genus Triticum; species Triticum urartu. The sequence continues at coordinate 97,931,647 of NC_141878.1, read as the reverse complement.
GGCCGGCACGGCGGGTCGCCTGCAGCCAGGGGAGGCGGGCGCTCGCGGCGGGAAGCGGCGAGGCACGGTGGGGGCAACGGTGGCAGTAGCAGACAACAGCAGCGGGGCGGCACCGCGGCAGAAGGAGGCGAGATGGGGTGCGGCAGTAGGCGTGCACGGCCGGCACAGTCGGGGACACGGCCAAGGTGTGGCTCGGGTGCACGGGATGGGTTCAAGTAGGTGCACGCAAGAGCGCGGGTGCGGCCACGGCGAGGTCCGGCCATGGCGGACGAGGGAGCTTGGTGCTTGTAGGCTTCGGTGGTACGACATGAAATCAACGAGAAAACAAAGGGGAAATCGAAGGGAGCTCACAACGGGGCTGTAGGGCAAGTCAGTGTGCTCGGGGATGCGTCGAGGATGGACTGGAGTAGCGGCAAACGACGGCGGACGGAGACGATGTACACGGAGATGACCAAGTTGATGGCGAGCGTATGAGACGTCCCGGCTCGATTCGATGCTCGGGATAGACGGAGTCGAGGGTGGTGGTCCTCCCGGACTTCTTCTCAGACGACATGAAGGCCGGTGGCCATGATGACGACGGTGGCCATGGAGGGCGTCGTTCGGTTGTATGTTGCGGAGGAGATAACGACGCGAGGGAGGAGAAGGGAGAGGGCTAGGGTTTGCTAGGATTGGGGGTGGGGGTGGGGTGGGGATGCCTTGAAGGCGTCGGGGAGGTCGGGGATGGCGCCACAAACGGCCTGGCGCAGCCATGGCCGGCGGATGGCCGCCATGCCCTGCCCCGTCCTCTGTAGCGAGAGGAGGGGATGGAGCGAGGTGGGCTGGGCCGTGTGTGCACCGAGGCCACTAGGGCCCATGTGCACAGTAGATCTCTAGGCCCATATTCTTTTTATCCTTTTCTGTTTTATATTTTTGACACCGTTTTCTATTTTCCTTTTGTACCAAACGATTTTTGGTGAATATGAAATTTGGCACATAAATAATAGGGATTATTTTGAGCTAGCAGAAAAAGTTTGGGGGCAATTGGAGTTAAATAAATAATCGTTAATTTTGAAAAGGCCATTTTATTCATTGTTGGACCACTTATTAATTGCTAGGAATTTACTTGTGAGTCAAGTGAAGTTGGTTTCAACATGGCAATGATCAGGGCAATCTGTAGCGTATTGTGAACATTTTAGATTTATGGTTTGAAAACTTTTATCGTCTAACTTTATTTTAAATTTGAATTCGATCGGGATTTAAATCATCGCGAGATTGATAACAGTCATCGCGTTGACGTGGCATCATTAGTAGAGGGTTACTGTAGCCTAATTATCCGGGCATCACAGACCCCAAGTAGGATTCGGCCTACTTGGGCGCCTCCTTGGCTGCTCCTTCCTCCCCCACCTATATATATGTGGTAGGGGGGCACCACACAGAACCAAGACAATTGTTTAGCCGTGTGTGGTGCCCCCTGTTGGTGTCAAAACCGGCATATCTCGGGTAGGGGTCCTGAACTGTGTGTCTAAGGATCGAAGGTAACAGGAGGCAGGGGACACGGTGTTTACCCAGGTTCGGGCCCTCTTGATGGAGGTAAAACCCTACGTCCTGCTTGATTGACTTTGATGAGTATAGGGGTTACAAGAGTTGATCTACCACGAGATCGTAATGGCTAAACCCTAGATGTCTAGCCTGTATGATTATGATTACCCCCACGAACTAAACCCCCTGGTTTATATAGACCCCGAAGGGGGCTAGGGTTATACAGAGAAAGGAATCTTCATATCTGAGTGCCAAGCTTGCCTTCTACGCCAAGGAGAGTCCCATCCGGACATGGGGGAAAGCCTTCCATCTTGTATCTCCACGACCCATGAGTCCGGCCCATGTCATATAGCCCGGGCGCCCGAGGACCCACTAATCCAGGACTCCCTTAGTAGCCCCTGATGAAGCTATGTACCTAGGGTAGGGTCATGGACCTGTCCTAACTGCCCTACCCAAGGACATCTCTAGAAGAAATCACCTTTCAATCGACTTGGAGGTGTTCCACTCGACAGACTCGAAGACACTCGACCAAGAAGCAATCACTCGACCAAGATCCAACCACTCGACGACCAGGAGACCTAAAGTCACTCCGCACGCTAACGGTCGGTCATTAAGTAGCTTTTATGGTCATCATAGCACTTTATTAGGGGCGTTACCAGTAACGCCCGACCTTAATGTATTTGAAACCCTGCATAACTGAGGGTCGGAGGGGTCTGGCGAACTCTATATAAGCCACCCCCTCCTCAGTGTAAAGGGTTCGCACCCCTGTAATTCATACACACATAATCCAGTCGACCGCCTCCGGGCTCCGAGATGTAGGGCTATTACTTCCTCCGAGAAGGGCCTGAACTCGTAAACCTCCTGTGCTTACAACTACTCCCTAGCTAAGATCTTGCCTCTCCATACCTACCCCCTACATTACTGCCAGACTTAGAACCACGATAGTTGGCGCCCGCCTTGGGGCCGGTGTCTTAGCGATTTGTTGGAGGAGTTGTGATTTTTTCCGATCCAAATCATCATGGTTTCTGGCGGAGTTTTGGTGGAGGGCCGCGATATCCGTCTCGGTGCGCTCACGTTCATCGCTGACGACTCCGCTTGGCTTCAGGAGGCTCCGCTCGACGTGGACGCACTCCCTGTCTGCGGGGCAACGCACTTTCACGCGTGTGTCCACGACGTCCTCTTGCGGCAACCGTCGACCCATTATCGGTCAGCCCCTGTGTTGTCCTCCCTCCCTGTTTCCCGCCGGCGCAAGCGCTCCGGTCAGTCGAGACTTCAGCGGTGGTGAGACACGCGGTGGCACGCCAGTCGGCCACCCCTCAAGTCGCGGCGATCGAGCCCGACGAATCCCTCTACGGCCTGTTCGACTGGCTCCGCAAAGACCGCATCCGAGTGCGACAGCAGTGATCCGGCGGCGGAGGTTCTGATGGTCGATGGACCGCGCAGTCCTCCCGGTTTTCCCCGCACCGATGGAGGCGCAGGTGGAGGCGACCCGTCGCATCCCCATGAGGAATATCTCCCCGAGCCTCTCACGTCGCTGCAGAGAGAAGAACTTCATCGCCGGAACATGGATGCACTGCACACTCCTATCGTTGGAGAAACCCCCGAGGCTCGTGCCTTGGAGGACGCGCGCCTGGCAAACTTGGCTGAGCGCACTCGACTGGAGAACCTCCAGCGAGCACTCGACGAGCGTGTGCGACAACGGGTTCCAGAATCCAGTCAACGTCAGCTCTTTCCGCCCCCGCAGGTATATCGAACTCTGATTCAGAATTTAGCAGCTGCAGCCCGTATAGCAGAGTCGATTCAGCCTTCCCAGTCAGAGGCTGGCAGAGGCTTGCTGCAGATCAGAGCATTACTCCGGGCAGTAGGAGACCAAAATTCCGCTGTTTCTCAGTCGCGGAACAGGATTCATAGCAGATCCATTGCTGCAGACATAGTCCAGTCGGCTCATAGCCCAAGATCGCCCCCGAGCGTGAGGGACGTGGGGACCAGCGTGATCAGTACGGAAACCGTGAGCAGTATGATCACCGATTCGATCATGACGATCGACGTCGAGTGCCCACCCCTCCCCCGAGGAGTGGACCATATGTGCCTCGACAGCAGGATGATAGGCGCCCTCATAGTGTTGGATGAAGGATTCCAGTCGACCCCAAGGAACCAGGCTTTGATGCGAGATCCATTCTCGTTCAAGGTTTGGTCAACAGGAACAGAGCTCACCAAGAAGGCCACGACAGAGATGCACCTACCAACAGCAGAGTACATGTTTCGGGGCCAAAGTGCTTTAGTAGAGCCATCAGGGCCGCTGTGATTCCTCCCAACTTCAGGTTGGCGACTGGAGTCAGTAAGTTCACTGGTGAGTCCAAGCCCGATACTTGGCTTGAAGACTACCAAGTGGCTGTCCAGATTGGTGGTGGCAATGATGAAGTGGCCATGAAGCACCTGCCTCTCATGTTGGAGGGCTCGGCCAGAGCGTGGCTGAATCAGTTAGCACCCAGCAGCATTTACACTTGGGAAGATCTCGCCCGAGTGTTTGTCACCACATTTGAAGGAACATGCAAGCGACCGGCAGGGCTGACGGAACTGCGGTCTTGTGTGCAGAAGCCGAATGAAACTTTGAGGGATGAGCATGAGGATGACTTGGACATTTATGCCAAGAAGAAGATGGACCACAACTCTATGTCCAACATGTACAAGGAGATTCCAAATGAAGCACTTGACACTTTCAAATTTGGCTCAGTGCATTATCTTCTGTCAGGGCTGCCAACCATCAATTGGATTTTGAGGCACACTCTCTTGCCCAAGTCAGGTGATCACAAGATGATCAGAGGCCATGCAATCAATTTGCTTCATGTGTTTGATGTACCTCAGAAATTCAAAGTCACGAGCCTCATAGTAGAGACTATCAAGAGGACTGCAGCTGATCAGAAGAGGAGCTGTGGGTATGCCCCACAAATTCAGGAGCTCATTAACTCAAAGATGGGTGCGGACATATACTTATTGGACAAGGACACCTGCCCATCCGTCCAGATTTTGAGGACAATCAAGTTGTGATGACTGAAAATGAACCATCGTCTGCACAAGCACAAGCAAAGAAGGAGAAGGCAAGGAAGGAGAAAGCTGCCAAGATGCCAACTCAAGAGGAGGCATCTGAGTACTTCTTGAAAACCAAACAAGAGCAGCTTGGTTACCTAATTGCATCCACCCTGCGGATTGAGAAAGGACTAGCCACCCTAACTCAGAACCAGGCAAGCCTAGAGAGAATCATGGAACAAAAGTTCTATGACTTGGATGTCAAGGTAACAGAGATTCAGACTGCAGTGGAGCAGCTCCAGGATGACATGCAGGAGAGGAGAGGCAGGACTACAACTGATGCCTTTGCCAGAGTGCCAAGAGGTCCGAGGTCGTCTGCAGTGCCAGTTCCTGACACAAGAGCAACTGCCTCAGCTCCAGCCATAGCACCAGCCCAACCTGCTCCAGCGTCTACTTCAGCTCCAACTCCAGCGTCTACTTCAGCGTCTACAGAAGCCTTCGTCCTTGGAGTGATCCGAACTCCACCACCACCTCAAGATCAAGCCTGAGCGTCGATCTAGCACTATGCATTTTTCTAGGAACTTTTTGGTAACTTGTTGCCAAAGGGGGAGAAAAATGTATAGATCATAGGCTTCGAGAGAGAGAGTGTTGCTTTTTTCTCTCTTGCTTTATTTGGTGGTTTTTCGAACTTTGTTTGCTTTTGAGTGCTTGAGATACTATGCTTGTGAGACATTGATGATCATGTGTTTGATCATAAGCTACACTTAATGTTTCCTTAATGCTATTATCTTATCTATCTTATGTGATCATTCACTATTCTTGGTAATGAGTGCATGTATTTCATTCTTATCATTTTAAGCGCTCCACCAAGATGTATGTGACATAGAAGAGTAACCCATGACTCTAACTCCTTGTGCATTTGCAGTCCAAAGCAAATTTTAAATATGCACAAATTTAGGGGGAGCTCTTACTTGTCACATACTTCTCAAAGCGACGATATATTTCATGCTTATTATCATTTGTCGAAGCTTTGATCTATATGTTGTCATCAATTACCAAAAAGGGGGAGATTGAAAGTGCAACTATCCCTAGGTAGTTTTGGTAATTCATAACAACATATAGCTCATTGAGCTAATGCTATTCCAAGATGATTATTTTAGGAAAGCTCAATGATTGGCATGGCATGGATGGTGAAAGTGGAACCCTCAAAATGCTAAGGACAAAGGATTGGCTCAAGCTCAAAAGCTCAAAACTCTTCATTTTATATTTTAGTGATCCAAGATCACATTGAGTCTTTAGGAAAAGCCAATGTTATCAAGGAGGGATGAGGTGTTGCTTAATGAGCCTCTTGCTTCATGCTTAGTGATATGCTCCAAAACCCTCAACTACTTTCCCATATCCACATTTGACCTAAACCCTAAGCCAAACTCGGTCCTACCGATTCTTTCTATCCGGTGCCACCGAGTTTCACTTGTCATAAGCCACTGCCAAACCCTAGCAATTCGGTTCTACCGATAGGGATCTCGGTCTCACCGAGATGGGATTGCAAACTCTCTGTTTCCCTTTCGTAACTTTTCGGTCTCACCGAAAGAGCGAATCGGTCCCACCGAGATTGCAATGTAAATTCAGTGTTTCCTTTTTGTAACTTTTCGGTCTCACCGAAAGAGCAAATCGGTCCCACCGAGTTTGCCTGACCAACTCTCTGGTTAGCTAATTACCAAAATCGGTCTCACCGAGTTTGTGTAATCGGTCTCACCGAGATTACGTTATGCCCAAACCCTAACCATATCGGTCCTACCGAGTTGCATGTCAGTCCCACCGAAAATCTCTAACGGTCACTAGGTTTACCTTTTCGGTCCGACCGAGTTTGTTGATTCGGTCCCACCGAGATTGGAAAACTATGTGTAACGGTTGGATTTTGTGTGGAGGCTATATATACCCCTCCACCTCCTCTTCATTCGAGGAGAGAGCCATCAGAACACATACACAATTCCAACTCATATGTTCTGAGAAAGAACCACCTACTCATGTGTTGAGATCAAGACATTCCATTCCTACCATATGAATCTTGATCTCTAGCCTTCCCTAGTTGCTTTCCACTAAAATCTTCTTTCCACAAAATCCAAATCCTATGAGAGAGAGTTGAGTGTTGGGGAGACTATCATTTGAAGCACAAGAGCAAGGAGTTCATTACCTACACACCATTTGTTACTTCTTGGAGAGTGGTGTCTCCTAGATTGGCTAGGTGTCACTTGGGAGCCTCTGACAAGATTGTGGAGTTGAACCAAGGAGTTTGTAAGGGCAAGGAGATCGCCTACTTCGTGAAGATCTACCGCTAGTGAGGCAAGTCCTTCGTGGGCGATGGCCATGGTGGGATAGACAAGGTTGCTTCTTCGTGGACCCTTTGTGGGTGGTTGCTTCTTCGTGGACCCTTTGTGGGTGGTTGCTTCTTCGTGGACCCTTCGTGGGTGGAGCCCTCCGTGGACTCGCGCAACCGTTACCCTTTGTGGGTGGAGCCCTCCGTGGACTCGCGCAACCGTTACCCTTCGTGGGTTGAAGTCTCCATCAACATGGATGTAGGATAGCACCACCTATCCGAACCACGGGAAAAACATCCGTGTCTCCAATTGCGTTTGAATTCTCCAAACCCTTCCCTTTACATTCTTGCAAGTTGCATGCTTTACTTTCCGCTGCCAATATACTCTTTGCATGCTTGCTTGAATTGTGTGATGATTGCTTGACTTGTCCTACAATAGCTAAAATCTGCCAAGAACTAAAATTGGGAAAAGGCTAAGTTTTTATTTGGTCATGTAGTCTAATCACCCCCCCTCTAGACATACTTTCGATCCTACAAGTGGTATCAGAGCTTTGGTCTCCATTTGCTTTGATCTCCATAGATTTTGGTGGTCATAGCCTTGGTTTCACAACCTAGGAGAGTATGGCGTCTAGCGAGGGAAATTATCACCGTAGAGGTCCTTACTTTGATGGTACTAATTTTGCTAGTTGGAAGCATAAAATGAAAATGCATATTCTTGGACATAACCCCGTCGTTTGGGCTATTGTGTGTGTTGGTTTGCAAGGTGACTTCTTTGATGGGAAAGAACCAAACCGTGAAGCTACCGCGGATGAGTTGAAGATGTTGCAATACAATGCTCAAGCTTGTGATATTCTCTTCAACGGATTGTGCCCCGAAGAATTCAACAAAATCAGCCGTCTTGAGAATGCAAAGGAAATTTGGGACACTTTGATTGATATGCACGAAGGTACCGACTCCGTCAAGGAATCCAAGTTGGATGTGCTTCAAAGTCAACTTGACAAGTTCAAAATGAAGGATGGTGAAGGTGTCGCTGAAATGTACTCTAGGCTTGCTCTCATCACAAATGAGATTGTCGGCTTAGGAAGTGAAGAGATGACCGATAGATTCATCATCAAGAAGATTCTAAGAGCCTTGGATGGAAAATATGATACCATGTGCACATTGATCCAAATGATGCCCAATTACAAAGATCTCAAGCCAACGGAGGTGATTGGAAGAATTGTTGCTCATGAGATGTCACTTAAGGATAAAGAGAAACTTCACAACAAATCAAGTGGTGCCTACAAAGCCTCATGTGAAGCCCCTACATCATCAAGTGAGAAACAAAACTTCAATGAAGAATTGAGCTTAATGGTGAAGAACTTCAACAAGTTCTACAAGAGTAGAAGCAAAGATAGAAGCTTCAAGTCAAGGTCCTACAATGACAAAAGATCTTCTAGTCGAGAGCGAAACTGCTACAGTTGTGGAAGACCCGGACACTATTCCAATGAGTGTACGGCTCCCTACAAGAGAAGAGAAGATTCTCCAAAAAGAAGAAGCAAAGAATCACCACCAAGAGAGAGAAGGAGTAGAGATGATCGTTATGAACGAAGATACTCACGGAGAAGCAAGGATTCGGAAAGGAAGGAAAAATCATCAAGGAGCTACACAAAACGAAGACATCAAGCTCATGTTGGTGAATGGGTATCCGGCTCCGACTCCGACAGCCACTCCGAGAGAAGTTATCACTCCGACTCCGAAGATACTCAAGATGAAGGTGTTTCCGGTCTAGCACTTGTGTCAACCAACTCCTACGACATATTTGACTCACCAAATGAAGGAATTGGAAGATGCTTCATGGCCAAAGGTCCTAAGGTAACACACCCCGAGTATGTTGATTTCAATAGTGATGAAGATGACTTGTTAGGTGATGATTTGCTTGTTGACAACTCTAGTGATGAATACTATGATGAAACGTCAATTAATCATGCTAATCAAGATAAAACGAATGACAATGATAAGGAGAAGATTGAGGCTCTAACTAAAGAACTAAACACTCTTAAGTTAGCTCATGAAACTATATTCGAAGATCATCGAGAACTTTTAAGAGCTCATGAGAAATTACGCTTTGAAAAGCTCAATCTTGAGCAAGAGCATGAGTTCTTAAAAGCAATCAATGATGATCTCTGCAAGAAAAGTTCTTCTTACATTGCCAAGCGTTTACTCTTATCCACTTACATGCCTCAAGTCAAGTCTAGTAACAAGAACAAGAAAGATTCTTCCTCTAGCAGTAACAATGATCATGCTAAATCCAATATTGTTGCTTCTAGTAGTTCTCTTGATTCCACTAATGATTCTCTTAGCCAAGTTACACTTGAGCAAGAAAATAGCTTATTGAAGGGAATTATAGAGAAAGGAGTGTACAAAAGCCTTGCCGGGAGTAAGCAATTCGAGGAAATTGTGCGCAAGCAAGGAATGCACCGGAAGAATCAAGGTGTTGGTTTTGAACGAAAGTTCAATGCCAATGGAGTTGAGTGGGAAGAAGATCAATACCCCAAGACAAAGTTTGTTCATCAACAAGAGAAGTATGATACTTCTTTCAAGGGGACACAAGCTCAAGATGATCTTCCACCACAAGACTACAAGCAAAAAGGCAAGGACAAGCTTCAAGAGGAAATTGATGCATTTGAAGAAGCTCCTAAGACCTTAGTCAAGTGGATTCCCAAGACTACTTCAAGTTCCACTTCATCAAGTACGACTACAACTCCAAGGATTCCCATCAAGATGGTGTGGATCCAAAAGAAGAAGAACTAGAGAGTTCTTGAGGGTGACTCCGCCAACATACTTCACTCTTATCATTTTGGCAAGAACAAGTGCAATCAACTTCCACATCTTGCACTAGTTCAAGGAGTCACAAACCCTCTTGTTGGTAAGACAAGGGACAAGGTAACCTAAAAGTTTTCATGGACATCATCTTGTGTGTGCATCACTCTATGTCTATGGATATCCTTGTTTGTTCCTTGCGGGACTAACCCATGTAGGTATTGAAAGTGAAATTCACTCAAAGGGATAGGTCCAAGTGATCTACATCAACATTGAGCATCCACATCTTCAACATCTACATGAAGTCATCATCGACAAAACCCGAGGTTAGTTCATCCCTCTAAGGGGGGATATCACATCTAGGGGGAGCTTTACTCTAAGACTTGAGCTAAAGCAACTCTAAAGATGTGAACACAACAATGCTTTATGTAAAAGTGGTAACCCCACTTGAGCTTAAACGATGAGTATGACCTATGATCAAGTGTTCTCACTTGACTCCTAAGTCAATATACTCATATATAGATGACCTTGTCATCGCAAATTGCTTGATAGATGCTAGAATTGGTTGTGCATGCCTTGTCACATATTTCATTTGCCATCTTATTGTGTGAGCATGCTGGTTGCATATTTTACTCATTCGAGGACATCCACTTGTTGTTTTGATTGTTCGGTTTTATTTCCTTTTGCCAAGTGGATGGACAAGAATGCCTAAGAACCTCCTCTAGCTATCTATGCTTTTCTCGTCTCAAACTCTATTCATGCTACATCACAAAATTTGATCAAGTCAGATTCGAACCACTCTGTGTGAGGAGCGCTCGGAGTCCCCGATTCGTCGTAGACTTAAACTTCCAAAACCTCTTTATGATTCTCGGTCTGACCGATACCCCACTTTCGGTCCTACCGAGATCATTAAGTTGATCTAGGTTTTCGATCTCGGTGCAACCGATTTGAACTTTTCGATCACACTGAGTTTCAGTAACTGCTTGCAGTTATGAATCTCGGTGCCACCGAGTTGTTCCACTCGGTCACACCGACAGGGTCGGGCTATATATAGTCACGGGCAAAAATTTGGAAATTTCTCCGAACCCCTTCGCCCGCGCGATAGCCTGCTCTGCCAACGTGGTCTCCGGATCGTCTCCTCGCCGCCAGCCGCCTCCAGTCGTTGGTCTCCATCGCCGTCAACGGAATTCAACCCCGCCGTTGCCGCCGTAGCGAGTCTCAGCCGAACTAGGGTATGGACTCGATCTTTGTGCTATTCCCCAATCCGATTCTTAGCACATTGTGATCATCATGATTCTTGCCACGATTGAAACACTCCTATCCAGTCAATGCGTTCGTAGATTAGTTTTGATTCAAAAATTTTAGGGTTAGGTTTCCGCCGAAACCATCTCGGACCCACCGAGTTGAAAAACTCGGTCCCACCGATTTGGCTTATGCCATTGCACAAGTGAGACTCGGTCTGACCGAGAATTACTTATCGGTGTGACCGATTTTGGAACTTTGTGAAACCCTAGCAGTCTCGGTGCCACCGAACTATGACTCGGTCTGACCGAGTTCACTAGTTTAGGTGCCAAAACTGCTTCGGTATCACCGAGTTTAAAAATCGGTAGATCCGAGATGATTTCAGTGGGAAACTAAAACTAAGTTTTTGGATCATTCTTTTGCAAAAATCTCTGCATTTTGTGATGCTCATCCATTCCACCTCATCTATAAACTATTCACAGGGTCAGCAGTCAGAGTTTGCATCATGTCTGATCAGAGTGACAGCCAGAATGTGTCAGAACAGCAAGTGCACATGAGTGAGGGCACTAGTCCCTCCAGCTCTTCAAATGATGGCAGCAGGAGTACCCCAAGCAATCTACCAAAAGCTGCCACCAGACAGAGGAAGAAGAGAACTTCAGATTCTGAGGATGAAGATTATGTGGCAAAAGAGGAAGCAACTTCCAAGAGAGTTGAACCAGCTCAAGGCACAAAGCCAGGGATGAAAATCAAAAGGCCAGCAGGCAGGCAGCCTATGCCAAAGGCCAGAGCTTCAACCAAGATTCCTGAGAAGCCCACTCCCATAGAGCCAGTTGCTGCTGAAGGCAAGAAGAGGAAGGAAAGGGTCAAGAAGACCGTAGCCAGAGTGCTTGGAAAGGCTTCCATCATGGAAGAAGAGGAAGAAGAAGAGGTAGCTTCACCAGCACCTAAGGCACCCAAGCTGATGGGTGATTCCATAAGATCAGGGGCAGCTGCTTCCAAGGCCAAGCCAGCTCCAAAGCCAAAACCAAAGAGGAATACAAGGAGCATCCCAGCTGCTGAGAAGAACAAGGCCCCAGTGCCTGAAGCTGCAGAAGAAGATGATGAAGAGCAAGTACTCAGAAAGCTCAAGCCCAAGATCCCAGACCATAGTGATGCTCATCCTGTGGCTGAGGACATGAAGCTCAGGAGAGACTCAGGGCTCAGGAAGTGGAGAGAAGCAGATCCATATGCTTCAAGGAGAAGGACTGCTGTGGATTACAGGTTTCACACCAAGGAACAACAAGATTTCTATGAGACAGTTTTGCTTGATAAGAAGCCCATTCTGTGTGACATGAGATGGGTCGACTGGACCTACATGAAGGAAAATGAGGAACACTATCCTGGACTGTATGACAGCTTCAATGCTTGTGGAGTAGCAGACTTTTTTGGGCAGAAGCTCACAAAGTGGAATGAGGAGCTTATCATGCAGTTCTACTCCACAACACACTTTTATCCAGATGGTAGGATAACTTGGATGTCAGAAGGAACCAGATATCAGTCAACAGTTGCTGAATGGGCACAGCTCATCAATGCCCCTGAAGAGCATGAGGATGACTTGGACATTTATGCCAAGAAGAAGATGGACCACAACTCTATGTCCAACATGTACAAGGAGATTCCAAATGAAGCACTTGACACTTTCAAATTTGGCTCAGTGCATTATCTTCTGTCAGGGCTGCCAACCATCAATTGGATTTTGAGGCACACTCTCTTGCCCAAGTCAGGTGATCACAAGATGATCAGAGGCCATGCAATCAATTTGCTTCATGTGTTTGATGTACCTCAGAAATTCAAAGTCACGAGCCTCATAGTAGAGACTATCAAGAGGACTGCAGCTGATCAGAAGAGGAGCTGTGGGTATGCCCCACAAATTCAGGAGCTAATTAACTCAAAGATGGGTGCGGACATATACTTATTGGACAAGGACACCTGCCCATCCGTCCAGATTTTGAGGACAATCAAGTTGTGATGACTGAAAATGAACCATCGTCTGCACAAGCACAAGCAAAGAAGGAGAAGGCAAGGAAGGAGAAAGCTGCCAAGATGCCAACTCAAGAGGAGGCATCTGAATACTTCTTGAAAACCAAACAAGAGCAGCTTGGTTACCTAATTGCATCCACCCTGCGGATTGAGAAAGGACTAGCCACCCTAACTCAGAACCAGGCAAGCCTAGAGAGAATCATGGAACAAAAGTTCTATGACTTGGATGTCAAGGTAACAGAGATTCAGACTGCAGTGGAGCAGCTCCAGGATGACATGCAGGAGAGGAGAGGCAGGACTACAACTGATGCCTTTGCCAGAGTGCCAAGAGGTCCGAGGTCGTCTGCAGTGCCAGTTCCTGACACAAGAGAAACTGCCTCAGCTCCAGCCATAGCACCAGCCCAACCTGCTCCAGCGTCTACTTCAGCTCCAACTCCAGCGTCTACTTCAGCGTCTACAGAAGCCTTCGTCCTTGGAGTGATCCGAACTCCACCACCACCTGAAGATCAAGCCTGAGCGTCGATCTAGCACTATGCATTTTTCTAGGAACTTTTTGGTAACTTGTTGCCAAAGGGGGAGAAAAATGTATAGATCATAGGCTTCGAGAGAGAGAGTGTTGCTTTTTTCTCTCTTGCTTTATTTGGTGGTTTTTTGAACTTTGTTTGCTTTTGAGTGCTTGAGATACTATGCTTGTGAGACATTGATGATCATGTGTTTGATCATAAACTACACTTAATGTTTGCTTAATGCTATTATCTTATCTATCTTATTTGATCATTCACTATTCTTGGTAATGAGTGCATGTATTTCATTCTTATCATTTTAAGCGCTCCACCAAGATGTATGTGACATGGAAGAGTAACCCATGACTCTAACTCCTTGTGCATTTGCAGTCCAAAGCAAATTTTAAATATGCACAAATTTAGGGGGAGCTCTTACTTGTCACATACTTCTCAAAGCGACGATATATTTCATGGTTATTATCATTTGTCGAAGCTTTGATCTATATGTTGTCATCAATTACCAAAAAGGGGGAGATTGAAAGTGCAACTATCCCTAGGTAGTTTTGGTAATTCATAACAACATATAGCTCATTGAGCTAATGCTATTCCAAGATGATTATTTCAGGAAAGCTCAATGATTGGCATGGCATGGATGGTGAAAGTGGAACCCTCAAAATGCTAAGGACAAAGGATTGGCTCAAGCTCAAAAGCTCAAGACTCTTCATTTTATATTTTAGTGATCCAAGATCACATTGAGTCTTTAGGAAAAGCCAATACTATCAAGGAGGGATGAGGTGTTGCTTAATGAGCCTCTTGCTTCATGTGCTTAGTGATATGCTCCAAAACCCTCAACTACTTTCCCATATCCACATTTGAACTAAACCCTAAGCCAAACTCGGTCCTACCGATTCTTTCTATTCGGTGCCACTGAGTTTCACTTGTTATAAGCCACTGCCAAACCCTAGCAATTCGGTTCTACCGATAGGGATCTTGGTCTCATCGAGATGGGATTGCAAACTCTTTGTTTCCCTTTCGTAACTTTTCGGTCTCACCGAAAGAGCGAATCGGTCCCACTGAGATTGCAATGTAAATTCAGTGTTTCCTTTTTGTAACTTTTCGGTCTCACCGAAAGAGCAAATCGGTCCCACCGAGTTTGCCTGACCAACTCCCTGGTTAGCTAATTACCAAAATCGGTCTCACCGAGTTTGTGTAATCGGTCTCACCGAGATTATGTTATGCCCAAACCCTAACCATATTGGTCCTACCGAGTTGCATGTCAGTCCCATCGAAAATCTCTAACGGTCACTAGGTTTACCTTTTCGGTCCGACCGAGTTTGTTGATTCGGTCCCACCGAGATTGGAAAACTGTGTGTAACGGTTGGATTTTGTGTGGAGGCTATATATACCCCTCCATCTCCTCTTCATTCGAGGAGAGAGCCATCAGAACACATACACAATTCCAACTCATATGTTCTGAGAAAGAACCACCTACTCATGTGTTGAGATCAAGATATTCCATTCCTACCATATGAATCTTGATCTCTAGCCTTCCCAAGTTGCTTTCCACTCAAATCTTCTTTCCACAAAATCCAAATCCTATGAGAGAGAGTTGAGTGTTGGGGAGACTATCATTTGAAGCACAAGAGCAAGGAGTTCATTACCTACACACCATTTGTTACTTCTTGGAGAGTGGTGTCTCCTAGATTGGCTAGGTGTCACTTGGGAGCCTCCGACAAGATTGTGGAGTTGAACCAAGGAGTTTGTAAGGGCAAGGAGATCGCCTACTTCGTGAAGATCTACCGCTAGTGAGGCAAGTCCTTCGTGGGCGATGGCCATGGTGGGATAGACAAGGTTGCTTCTTCGTGGACCCTTTGTGGGTGGTTGCTTCTTCATGGACCCTTTGTGGGTGGTTGCTTCTTCGTGGACCCTTCGTGGGTGGAGCCCTCCATGGACTCGCGCAACCGTTACCCTTTGTGGGTGGAGCCCTCCGTGGACTCGCGCAACCGTTACCCTTCGTGGGTTGAAGTCTCCATCAACATGGATGTAGGATAGCACCACCTATCCGAACCACGGGAAAAACATCCGTGTCTCCAATTGCGTTTGAATTCTCCAAACCCTTCCCTTTACATTCTTGCAAGGTGCATGCTTTACTTTCCGCTGCCAATATACTCTTTGCATGCTTGCTTGAATTGTGTGATGATTGCTTGACTTGTCCTACAATAGCTAAAATCTGCCAAGAACTAAAATTGGGAAAAGGCTAAGTTTTTATTTGTTCAAGTAGTCTAATCACCCCCCTCTAGACATACTTTCGATCCTACAAGTGGTATCAGTGCTTTGGTCTCCATTTGCTTTGATCTCCATAGATTTTGGTGGTCATAGCCTTGGTTTCACAACCTAGGAGAGTATGGCGTCTAGCGAGGGAAATTATCACCGTAGAGGTCCTTACTTTGATGGTACTAATTTTGCTAGTTGGAAGCATAAAATGAAAATGCATATTCTTGGACATAACCCCGCCGTTTGGGCTATTGTGTGTGTTGGTTTGCAAGGTGACTTCTTTGATGGGAAAGAACCAAACCGTGAAGCTACCGCGGATGAGTTGAAGATGTTGCAATACAATGCTCAAGCTTGTGATATTCTCTTCAACGGATTGTGCCCCGAAGAATTCAACAAAATCAGCCGTCTTGAGAATGCAAAGGAAATTTGGGACACTTTGATTGATATGCACGAAGGTACCGACTCCGTCAAGGAATCCAAGTTGGATGTGCTTCAAAGTCAACTTGACAAGTTCAAAATGAAGGATGGTGAAGGTGTCGCTGAAATGTACTCTAGGCTTGCTCTCATCACAAATGAGATTGTCGGCTTAGGAAGTGAAGAGATGACCGATAGATTCATCATCAAGAAGATTCTAAGAGCCTTGGATGGAAAATATGATACCATGTGCACATTGATCCAAATGATGCCCAATTACAAAGATCTCAAGCCAACGGAGGTGATTGGAAGAATTGTTGCTCATGAGATGTCACTTAAGGATAAAGAGGAACTTCACAACAAATCAAGTGGTGCCTACAAAGCCTCATGTGAAGCCCCTACATCATCAAGTGAGAAACAAAACTTCAATGAAGAATTGAGCTTAATGGTGAAGAACTTCAACAAGTTCTACAAGAGTAGAAGCAAAGATAGAAGCTTCAAGTCAAGGTCCTACAATGACAAAAGATCTTCTAGTCGAGAGCGAAACTGCTACAGTTGTGGAAGACCCGGACACTATTCCAATGAGTGTACGGCTCCCTACAAGAGAAGAGAAGATTCTCCAAAAAGAAGAAGCAAAGAATCACCACCAAGAGAGAGAAGGAGTAGAGATGATCGTTATGAACGAAGATACTCACGGAGAAGCAAGGATTCGGAAAGGAAGGAAAAATCATCAAGGAGCTACACAAAACGAAGACATCAAGCTCATGTTGGTGAATGGGTATCCGGCTCCGACTCCGACAGCCACTCCGAGAGAAGTTATCACTCCGACTCCGAAGATACTCAAGATGAAGGTGTTTCCGGTCTAGCACTTGTGTCAACCAACTCCTACGACATATTTGACTCACCAAATGAAGGAATTGGAAGATGCTTCATGGCCAAAGGTCCTAAGGTAACACACCCCGAGTATGTTGATTTCAATAGTGATGAAGATGACTTGTTAGGTGATGATTTGCTTGTTGACAACTCTAGTGATGAATACTATGATGAAACGTCAATTAATCATGCTAATCAAGATAAAACGAATGACAATGATAAGGAGAAGATTGAGGCTCTAACTAAAGAACTAAACACTCTTAAGTTAGCTCATGAAACTATATTCGAAGATCATCGAGAACTTTTAAGAGCTCATGAGAAATTACGCTTTGAAAAGCTCAATCTTGAGCAAGAGCATGAGTTCTTAAAAGCAATCAATGATGATCTCTGCAAGAAAAGTTCTTCTTACATTGCCAAGCGTTTACTCTTATCCACTTACATGCCTCAAGTCAAGTCTAGTAACAAGAACAAGAAAGATTCTTCCTCTAGCAGTAACAATGATCATGCTAAATCCAATATTGTTGCTTCTAGTAGTTCTCTTGATTCCACTAATGATTCTCTTAGCCAAGTTACACTTGAGCAAGAAAATAGCTTATTGAAGGGAATTATAGAGAAAGGAGTGTACAAAAGCCTTGCCGGGAGTAAGCAATTCGAGGAAATTGTGCGCAAGCAAGGAATGCACCGGAAGAATCAAGGTGTTGGTTTTGAACGAAAGTTCAATGCCAATGGAGTTGAGTGGGAAGAAGATCAATACCCCAAGACAAAGTTTGTTCATCAACAAGAGAAGTATGATACTTCTTTCAAGGGGACACAAGCTCAAGATGATCTTCCACCACAAGACTACAAGCAAAAAGGCAAGGACAAGCTTCAAGAGGAAATTGATGCATTTGAAGAAGCTCCTAAGACCTTAGTCAAGTGGATTCCCAAGACTACTTCAAGTTCCACTTCATCAAGTACGACTACAACTCCAAGGATTCCCATCAAGATGGTGTGGATCCAAAAGAAGAAGAACTAGAGAGTTCTTGAGGGTGACTCCGCCAACATACTTCACTCTTATCATTTTGGCAAGAACAAGTGCAATCAACTTCCACATCTTGCACTAGTTCAAGGAGTCACAAACCCTCTTGTTGGTAAGACAAGGGACAAGGTAACCTAAAAGTTTTCATGGACATCATCTTGTGTGTGCATCACTCTATGTCTATGGATATCCTTGTTTGTTCCTTGCGGGACTAACCCATGTAGGTATTGAAAGTGAAATTCACTCAAAGGGATAGGTCCAAGTGATCTACATCAACATTGAGCATCCACATCTTCAACATCTACATGAAGTCATCATCGACAAAACCCGAGGTTAGTTCATCCCTCTAAGGGGGGATATCACATCTAGGGGGAGCTTTACTCTAAGACTTGAGCTAAAGCAACTCTAAAGATGTGAACACAACAATGCTTTATGTAAAAGTGGTAACCCCACTTGAGCTTAAACGATGAGTATGACCTATGATCAAGTGTTCTCACTTGACTCCTAAGTCAATATACTCATATATAGATGACCTTGTCATCGCAAATTGCTTGATAGATGCTAGAATTGGTTGTGCATGCCTTGTCACATATTTCATTTGCCATCTTATTGTGTGAGCATGCTGGTTGCATATTTTACTCATTCGAGGACATCCACTTGTTGTTTTGATTGTTCGGTTTTATTTCCTTTTGCCAAGTGGATGGACAAGAATGCCTAAGAACCTCCTCTAGCTATCTATGCTTTTCTCGTCTCAAACTCTATTCATGCTACATCACAAAATTTGATCAAGTCAGATTCGAACCACTCTGTGTGAGGAGCGCTCGGAGTCCCCGATTCGTCGTAGACTTAAACTTCCAAAACCTCTTTATGATTCTCGGTCTGACCGATACCCCACTTTCGGTCCTACCGAGATCATTAAGTTGATCTAGGTTTTCGATCTCGGTGCAACCGATTTGAACTTTTCGATCACACTGAGTTTCAGTAACTGCTTGCAGTTATGAATCTCGGTGCCACCGAGTTGTTCCACTCGGTCACACCGACAGGGTCGGGCTATATATAGTCACGGGCAAAAATTTGGAAATTTCTCCGAACCCCTTCGCCCGCGCGATAGCCTGCTCTGCCAACGTGGTCTCCGGATCGTCTCCTCGCCGCCAGCCGCCTCCAGTCGTTGGTCTCCATCGCCGTCAACGGAATTCAACCCCGCCGTTGCCGCCGTAGCGAGTCTCAGCCGAACTAGGGTATGGACTCGATCTTTGTGCTATTCCCCAATCCGATTCTTAGCACATTGTGATCATCATGATTCTTGCCACGATTGAAACACTCCTATCCAGTCAATGCGTTCGTAGATTAGTTTTGATTCGAAAATTTTAGGGTTAGGTTTCCGCCGAAACCATCTCGGACCCACCGAGTTGAAAAACTCGGTCCCACCGATTTGGCTTATGCCATTGCACAAGTGAGACTCGGTCTGACCGAGAATTACTTATCGGTGTGACCGATTTTGGAACTTTGTGAAACCCTAGCAGTCTCGGTGCCACCGAACTATGACTCGGTCTGACCGAGTTCACTAGTTTAGGTGCCAAAACTGCTTCGGTATCACCGAGTTTAAAAATCGGTAGATCCGAGATGATTTCAGTGGGAAACTAAAACTAAGTTTTTGGATCATTCTTTTGCAAAAATCTCTGCATTTTGTGATGCTCATCCATTCCACCTCATCTATAAACTATTCACAGGGTCAGCAGTCAGAGTTTGCATCATGTCTGATCAGAGTGACAGCCAGAATGTGTCAGAACAGCAAGTGCACATGAGTGAGGGCACTAGTCCCTCCAGCTCTTCAAATGATGGCAGCAGGAGTACCCCAAGCAATCTACCAAAAGCTGCCACCAGACAGAGGAAGAAGAGAACTTCAGATTCTGAGGATGAAGATTATGTGGCAAAAGAGGAAGCAACTTCCAAGAGAGTTGAACCAGCTCAAGGCACAAAGCCAGGGATGAAAATCAAAAGGCCAGCAGGCAGGCAGCCTATGCCAAAGGCCAGAGCTTCAACCAAGATTCCTGAATAGCCCACTCCCATAGAGCCAGTTGCTGCTGAAGGCAAGAAGAGGAAGGAAAGGGTCAAGAAGACCGTAGCCAGAGTGCTTGGAAAGGCTTCCATCATGGAAGAAGAGGAAGAAGAAGAGGTAGCTTCACCAGCACCTAAGGCACCCAAGCTGATGGGTGATTCCATAAGATCAGGGGCAGCTGCTTCCAAGGCCAAGCCAGCTCCAAAGCCAAAACCAAAGAGGAATACAAGGAGCATCCCAGCTGCTGAGAAGAACAAGGCCCCAGTGCCTGAAGCTGCAGAAGAAGATGATGAAGAGCAAGTACTCAGAAAGCTCAAGCCCAAGATCCCAGACCATAGTGATGCTCATCCTGTGGCTGAGGACATGAAGCTCAGGAGAGACTCAGGGCTCAGGAAGTGGAGAGAAGCAGATCCATATGCTTCAAGGAGAAGGACTGCTGTGGATTACAGGTTTCACACCAAGGAACAACAAGATTTCTATGAGACAGTTTTGCTTGATAAGAAGCCCATTCTTTGTGACATGAGATGGGTCAACTGGACCTACATGAAGGAAAATGAGGAACACTATCCTGGAGTGTATGACAGCTTCAATGCTTGTGGAGTAGCAGACTTTGTTGGGCAGAAGCTCACAAAGTGGAATGAGGAGCTTATCATGCAGTTCTACTCCACAACACACTTTTATCCAGATGGTAGGATAACTTGGATGTCAGAAGGAACCAGATATCAGTCAACAGTTGCTGAATGGGCACAGCTCATCAATGCCCCTGAAGAGCATGAGGATGACTTGGACATTTATGCCAAGAAGAAGATGGACCACAACTCTATGTCCAACATGTACAAGGAGATTCCAAATGAAGCACTTGACACTTTCAAATTTGGCTCAGTGCATTATCTTCTGTCAGGGCTGCCAACCATCAATTGGATTTTGAGGCACACTCTCTTGCCCAAGTCAGGTGATCACAAGATGATCAGAGGCCATGCAATCAATTTGCTTCATGTGTTTGATGTACCTCAGAAATTCAAAGTCACGAGCCTCATAGTAGAGACTATCAAGAGGACTGCAGCTGATCAGAAGAGGAGCTGTGGGTATGCCCCACAAATTCAGGAGCTAATTAACTCAAAGATGGGTGCGGACATATACTTATTGGACAAGGACACCTGCCCATCCGTCCAGATTTTGAGGACAATCAAGTTGTGATGACTGAAAATGAACCATCGTCTGCACAAGCACAAGCAAAGAAGGAGAAGGCAAGGAAGGAGAAAGCTGCCAAGATGCCAACTCAAGAGGAGGCATCTGAGTACTTCTTGAAAACCAAACAAGAGCAGCTTGGTTACCTAATTGCATCCACCCTGCGGATTGAGAAAGGACTAGCCACCCTAACTCAGAACCAGGCAAGCCTAGAGAGAATCATGGAACAAAAGTTCTATGACTTGGATGTCAAGGTAACAGAGATTCAGACTGCAGTGGAGCAGCTCCAGGATGACATGCAGGAGAGGAGAGGCAGGACTACAATTGATGCCTTTGCCAGAGTGCCAAGAGGTCCGAGGTCGTCTGCAGTGCCAGTTCCTGACACAAGAGAAACTGCCTCAGCTCCAGCCATAGCACCAGCCCAACCTGCTCCAGCGTCTACTTCAGCTCCAACTCCAGCGTCTACTTCAGCGTCTACAGAAGCCTTCGTCCTTGGAGTGATCCGGACTCCACCACCACCTGAAGATCAAGCCTGAGCGTCGATCTAGCACTATGCATTTTTCTAGGAACTTTTTGGTAACTTGTTGCCAAAGGGGGAGAAAAATGTATAGATCATAGGCTTCGAGAGAGAGAGTGTTGCTTTTTTCTCTCTTGCTTTATTTGGTGGTTTTTCGAACTTTGTTTGCTTTTGAGTGCTTGAGATACTATGCTTGTGAGACATTGATGATCATGTGTTTGATCATAAGCTACACTTAATGTTTGCTTAATGCTATTATCTTATCTATCTTATTTGATCATTCACTATTCTTGGTAATGAGTGCATGTATTTCATTCTTATCATTTTAAGCGCTCCACCAAGATGTATGTGACATGGAAGAGTAACCCATGACTCTAACTCCTTGTGCATTTGCAGTCCAAAGCAAATTTTAAATATGCACAAATTTAGGGGGAGCTCTTACTTGTCACATACTTCTCAAAGCGACGATATATTTCATGCTTATTATCATTTGTCGAAGCTTTGATCTATATGTTGTCATCAATTACCAAAAAGGGGGAGATTGAAAGTGCAACTATCCCTAGGTAGTTTTGGTAATTCATAACAACATATAGCTCATTGAGCTAATGCTATTCCAAGATGATTATTTCAGGAAAGCTCAATGATTGGCATGGCATGGATGGTGAAAGTGGAACCCTCAAAATGCTAAGGACAAAGGATTGGCTCAAGCTCAAAAGCTCAAGACTCTTCATTTTATATTTTAGTGATCCAAGATCACATTGAGTCTTTAGGAAAAGCCAATACTATCAAGGAGGGATGAGGTGTTGCTTAATGAGCCTCTTGCTTCATGTGCTTAGTGATATGCTCCAAAACCCTCAACTACTTTCCCATATCCACATTTGACCTAAACCCTAAGCCAAACTCGGTCCTACCGATTCTTTCTATCCGGTGCCACCGAGTTTCACTTGTTATAAGCCACTGCCAAACCCTAGCAATTCGGTTCTACCGATAGGGATCTCGGTCTCATCGAGATGGGATTGCAAACTCTTTGTTTCCCTTTCGTAACTTTTCGGTCTCACCGAAAGAGCGAATCGGTCCCACTGAGATTGCAATGTAAATTCAGTGTTTCCTTTTTGTAACTTTTCGGTCTCACCGAAAGAGCAAATCGGTCCCACCGAGTTTGCCTGACCAACTCTCTGGTTAGCTAATTACCAAAATCGGTCTCACCGAGTTTGTGTAATCGGTCTCACCGAGATTACGTTATGCCCAAACCCTAACCATATCGGTCCTACCGAGTTGCATGTCAGTCCCACCGAAAATCTCTAACGGTCACTAGGTTTACCTTTTCGGTCCGACCGAGTTTGTTGATTCGGTCCCACCGAGATTGGAAAACTGTGTGTAACGGTTGGATTTTGTGTGGAGGCTATATATACCCCTCCACCTCCTCTTCATTCGAGGAGAGAGCCATCAGAACACATACACAATTCCAACTCATATGTTCTGAGAAAGAACCACCTACTCATGTGTTGAGATCAAGACATTCCATTCCTACCATATGAATCTTGATCTCTAGCCTTCCCAAGTTGCTTTCCACTCAAATCTTCTTTCCACAAAATCCAAATCCTATGAGAGAGAGTTGAGTGTTGGGGAGACTATCATTTGAAGCACAAGAGCAAGGAGTTCATTACCTACACACCATTTGTTACTTCTTGGAGAGTGGTGTCTCCTAGATTGGCTAGGTGTCACTTGGGAGCCTCCGACAAGATTGTGGAGTTGAACCAAGGAGTTTGTAAGGGCAAGGAGATCGCCTACTTCATGAAGATCTACCGCTAGTGAGGCAAGTCCTTCGTGGGCGATGGCCATGGTGGGATAGACAAGGTTGCTTCTTCGTGGACCCTTTGTGGGTGGTTGCTTCTTCGTGGACCCTTTGTGGGTGGTTGCTTCTTCATGGACCCTTCGTGGGTGGAGCCCTCCGTGGACTCGCGCAACCGTTACCCTTTGTGGGTGGAGCCCTCCGTGGACTCGCGCAACCGTTACCCTTCGTGGGTTGAAGTCTCCATCAACGTGGATGTAGGATAGCACCACCTATCCGAACCACGGGAAAAACATCCGTGTCTCCAATTGCGTTTGAATTCTCCAAACCCTTCCCTTTACATTCTTGCAAGTTGCATGCTTTACTTTCCGCTGCCAATATACTCTTTGCATGCTTGCTTGAATTGTGTGATGATTGCTTGACTTGTCCTATAATAGCTAAAATCTGCCAAGAATTAAAATTGGGAAAAGGCTAAGTTTTTATTTGGTCAAGTAGTCTAATCACCCCCCCTCTAGACATACTTTCGATCCTAGAGCCTGCATAAAGCTCTGGTGGTGACGCCGTCTTGGGCTCCACGATGACCTCCGTCTTGCAGTCCTCCCGGTCTTGGTCTTGTTGCACCGAAATGGCAACCTTTGCCTGATGCCTCGGTACTCCGCGGCTGCGCTTACCCCCTTTGCACCAAAGAGGAAAGGAGGACACTGCACGGGCTGGCACCCGCCTGGCGCCCTTGGTCGTCATGGCTTGCGTCACGGGCACCTCATGAGGTACCCCGCCTTGATCTCTCCGCCTCCTCGCAAGCCAGCCTAATGAGGCCGTGCCTGAGGAAGCTCCGTGTCGTCCGCCCCGTGAGGCTTGGCCCCTCGCGAGGGTCTTGGGATTGTGTTGGTGAAGATGGGCCGCGCTGGGCCCCCCTTTGAGCCACGCCGCAGGCCGCAGGCAGGCAAGTCTGGGGACCCCCGTTCCCAGAACGCCGACAGTAGCCCCCGGGCCCAAGGCGCGCCCGAACTTGGCCGTGCAGGGAGGCGGAAGGGCAAGAGCGAAGCGCCGCGTGGCGGTTGATTGGACGTGGGCGCCTTAGCAACTGCGCGAGTTGATAAAGAAGTGGCATCCACCTAGGCTTTGCTTCTTGCTTTCCTCGGTTGCTGCTCAGATCCCCTTTCTTGCGCCTCTCCTTCCTTCCTCCAAAATTTCCAGATCTACTCCGACCGTGTGACCTAGGAAGCCATGGCGCCTCGTCAGCCCCCGGCCGTAGCTTGGTACTCGTCTGCCCTGGACTCGCCGAACGTGTCGGAGGCGAGCCTTGCCCGGTTGCGCCGGATGGCGACGGCGCGGGGCATCAACGGGGCGAAGGTGTTCAAGGCCGGCTCCGCCACCCCTGAGGGTCAAGGGAGCACCTTCTATCCGTTCTTCGTAAGTGCCATTGCTGCTGGCCTGGTGCCTCCCTTCTCCGATTTCTTCTTCTCCGTCCTCCGCCATTATAAGCTACAGGCTCTGTATCTCCACCCCAACTCCGTCCTTCTCCTGGCAATCTTCGCCTATTATTGCGAGGCTCATGTAGGGGTGCAGCCCTCAGTGGCCTTGCTGCGCCACTACTTCTACCTCCGGACCTCTCGCGGTCCTGCTTCCGCGTGCGCGAGCTTCATCGCGTACGGTGGCGCCATTGCCATTTCGAACCCCAGGAAAAGGATTGAGGGCTTCAGGAGCAAGTGGGTCTTGGTGGATGCTGGGCGCATCCACCCTCGGCTGATCTTGCCCACGGAGCAGCCTACGAGCTCCAGCGATTGGGGTCGAGCAGAGCTCGCGGACCCCCGCGCGAAGCTGGTGTTGGAGAAGATGGACGCGGATCTAAGGCCGGCCAACATGGCGGCGGCGAAGCTGACCGGCGCATCGCTGCTGAGGGAATTCCTGGAGCACCAGCTGGCTCCGCTTCGGCAGGATCTTCTTGGCGCCGACCCCCGCTTGGTGGCCGGGCGCTTGGAGCTGGCTTCAGGATGGGTTCGCTCCGACGCTTCGATTCGGGCGGTGCTGGTCCAGGCCTCGACGGCTTGCGACGAGGAGAAGCAGGCCGTCCTTGAGGCGAAGGCTGCTTGTGACGCAGCCCTGGGGGAGGTGGTCGACGTCCGTGGATGTTGCAAGGTGCTGGAGGACGAACTGCAAGACTTGCGAGACCAGCTCGCGAACGAGGTCTGCCTTCGCCAAGAGCAGGAAGAAGGCGTGAAGGCTCGCGAGGCGGCCGTCAAGGAGAGGGAGGTCAAGCTCAGGAAATGCTGCGACCGCCTAGGCGTGCTAGAGCAGGAGTTGGGAGCGAGGAAGGCCAAGCTGGACGACAAGGCCCTGGTTCTTGCCGAGGACCGTGTGGCCTTCACGGAGATGGAGGCGAAGGCTCGCTCCTCGCTGAGGACGCTTTACGACAGCGGCCTGGAGAGCCCGCTGGCTGGCGCCAAGGACGGCCCCGCCAAGCTGCTTCCCTTCCTGGTTCGCGCTCTTGAAGATGTCGCCCTTGGCCTTGGCCCCACGGCCGAGGCCGAGGCGCGTGTCCTGTCTTCTGCAGCACTGACGCGGGTCCTCACCCACATCTACCTTCGCGATCCCGGCGTCGACCTCGATAGCCTGCTGGAGCCAGTAAGCGGCGAGCGTGCCGCTGCCGCTGCCGAGGCCATGAAGGGTCGCGCAGAGGCTCTGCTGGGGAAGTTCCGGGCCTTCAGCACCAAGCCGAAGCAAGGCGCTGCCGACCCCACTGCTCCATGAGGCGAACCCACTCCGCGCTGCTCCACCGCCGACAAGCGACTCCGTTGTGGTTCCTGTCCTGCCTTTAATTCCTGCACATGTATCATGCCTCGGGGAGGCGTTTAAACTTGCGTTTGGCATTGAGATAACAGTGTGGACTGTAATATTTGCTTTTGAATTCCTTGAAATTGGCGCTTTTCCTTCCTACTTGCTTATGTTCTACGTTGGCAGAGCCCGGCCCCGCGCATGCCTCACCCAGCGTTGGTCCCGACCGGAAACCAGGACGGGGCCAAGGAGTGAGGGGCTACGTGACAAGTTAGGCTCCTGAGTCGTGATGCTCAGGAGTCCCCCTTGGCGCACGAACAACAAGTAGGGAGGTGTGATGTGGGTGGATCTACCGTTCTACGTCTGCAGAGCCCGACCGCGCGCATACCTCACCCAGCATTAGTCCCGACCGGAAACCAGGACGGGGCCAAGGAGTGAGGGGCTACGCGACCAGTTAGGCTCCTGAGTCACGATGCTCAGGAGTCCCCCTTGACGCTCAAACGGCCTTTGTACCTTGGCTCCGCTCGGGGAGAGATGCGCGATGAACCAGGCCCGGGGGGACCTGGCTGGGCGGCGTGCGTCTGGGTGTGACCCAGGCGCAGCCCCCGTGCCCAGCCCCCTCGTGCAGCACTCCCGAGGGGAGGCGTTACGATGAGGCTAGACATTGAGCACTGGGCTCCCTGAGGTTGATGCGGCCCGGGGGCCACCCTCAGTTGTTTATCACTAGCGCGGAGCATAGCGCTTCCGTATGTGTACGGGCATAGCCGCTCCTCGGCAGTGTCGTCAGCCAACACGGAGCATGGTGCTTCCACTGGTACGTGGGAGGGGGCCCCCTCCGGGAGGAGCCCCCGGGGCGTGTACAGCCGCGCCCTGACACGTGGCTGGCACGGTAGGGCCTGGCGAGGTGTATCTGGGCACCCGTGAGCCAGCGCGGGACTCACGGGGCCCTACCTCTAGGCGGATTGCGCCTGGCATTGGGCCTTATCTTGTGATGTGTCCCTGCAAATTTGGTTAGATGTCGGCACTCTACGTCCTCGGGTCCCGGCCCTCGAGCTGGTCTCAGCCGTCGCTGGTATGCCAGGTCGCGATGCCGTGGACAAGGCCAGAGGGTGAGGGCTGGAGAGCCAGTAAGAGCCCTGAGTCGCGATGCTCAGGTACCCCCCCCCTTTAACGTGCAAGTGGTCGGCATGGAGAAGAAGAGGTGCCGCGGACTGGCATTAAATAATCAAGCATGGTGGGTCCAACGCATAACCAGAAATAAACGCAAATGGGATACATGCCGCTGGGCCTGGCCCGAGCGACTTGGGGATCATGCAGCCCGAGGGGCGCCCCCAATAAGGTAAGCTAACAACATGAAATAAAAGGGATACATGCCGCAGGGACGGACCCATGCGGCCTGGGAATAATGCAGCCCTGGGGGGGTGCTCCCAGCTGGAAGTGAAACTCGAAAGATGTCAGCTGATGACGTTGAGGACGAAGGGGTGTTGGTGTAGCAGACTCGATGGGCTGCGGAAGCCGATCCTCACAAGCCCCCAGGCCCAGGGGCCTCGGGAGGCTCCGGAGGCGCTGGTGGCTCCTCGCGGACCATCTCCATCTCCGCCAGGGCTGTGGAACGCCTGGCTTCTTGTGCCTCCGTGATGCCCCTCATGAGGCGCTGGTACGTGGCAGCCGCGTTCGGCAAGCCGTAAGGCATGCGAACGTAGCTGTGAGGTGGACCTCCGCAGCGCCCCACTCGCGAGGGCCAGAGGCGCTCCAGAGAGGCGACTCGGTTGAGCCCTGGTATGTCGATGCAGACGCGCAGCCCACCATCCTCGCCTGGATGGGGAGCCGCTGCTGGTAGGCGGCGGCAGCCTTTCATGACTCTTGACTCCTGTAGCTCCTGAATGGCCTTGCTGACGAACTCCTGAGGGTCTTGCTCTCCTTGCCTTGCTCCTTCTTGAGGGAAACGTGCTTCGAACACGCCTCCATGTGGTGCCCAAGCACCTCCCTCGTGACCCTAGCTAGGTCGGTGGCCCTCCAGGGGAGAGCCCCCGAGCCCTGCCTGAGGAGGGCGCCGGGCGCGCTTTCCTATGCGATGGAAGGAGGTTCCCCCTGGGCAGGCGCGGGCCCAGAGGGGCCTTCCTCCTGAGGAGCCAGGCCGGACGATGTCTTCTTCTTCTTGGGGGCGGTCTCGGGAAGCCTCCTGCTTCCGCGATCCAGGTCTTCCAGTGACGCGGCCTGAAAGGCTCGTTCCAAGGAACACACCACATCCTTCTCTTCACAGGGCATGGTGATGACTCCGCCACTTCCTGGCATCTTGAGGACGTTGTAGCCGTGGTGAGTTACGACCATGAACTTGGCCAGCACTGGGTACCCAAGGATGGCGTTGTACGGCAGGCGAATGTGAGCGACGTCGAAGTCGATGAGCTCGGTGCGGTAGTTGTCGCGTGCCCCGAAGGTGACAGGAAGGCGGACCTGCCCAATCGGGACGGTGGAGCCGTCGGTGACTCCAGAGAAAGGCTTGGTTGGCTGAAGCTGGATGTAGGGCACTTGGAGATTGTTGAATGTTTCCACGGACAGGACGTTGAGCCCTGCCCCGCCATCGATGAGGGTCCTAGTGACCACCACGTTGCTGATGATTGGGGAACAAAGCATCGGGAGGACTCCGGCTGTAGCCGCACACTTGAGCTGATCTGCTGAGCTGAACGTGATGGCGCACGCCGACCACCTGAGAGGGCGCGTGGCTTCGAGCCTGGGGAGGACTGCGTTCACTTCGTGGGCGAACTGCTTGAAGATGCGTTGAGAGGTTGGGGCTTGAGCCCCGCCCAGGATGCAGGCGATCGCGCGCGGCTCCTGGAAGCCCCCGACCCCCTCGTCCTGGTGACGGTCCTCATTTCTCCTTGGCTGCGGCGGCAGCGGAGGGAGGCCTGCGTTGCCTTGCGGGCGATCCTCGCGAGGCTGATCCCTCCAGTCTCCCTCGCGAGGCGGGTCTTGCCAGCGATCCTCACGAGGTTGATCGCGCCACCCTTGGCGCGGGCCATAGTCTTCCCAGCGTCCTGCGTTCCTTCCTCCTCCTCGACCGTAGCCCCGGTCACTGCGGTCAGGGCGACGGCCGATCCTTCCTTCTCGCACGGCTCGGAGCTCTTGACATTCGTTGGTGTTGTGGGTGTGGAGGTCGTGGTACACATAGTACCGGCTGCCCTTGGAAGGTTCGGGCTGATCTCTGCCCCGCTTGGTGTCTGGTTCTGCCGCGAGCACGACAGCCCCCTTGCGCTTCACATCCTTGGCCTTGGGCTTCTTCTCTTCTGGGTCTGCGGCAGGAAGCTCGAGGAGGGAGAGACGCCCTTCCTCGGCCCTGGCACACTTGGTTGCCAGGTTGAACAGCTCCAAGGAAGTGCACAGGTCTTCATGCATCGCCAGCTCCTCCTTCATCTTGACGTCGCGCACGCTGTCGGAGAAGGCTGAGATGATGGCCTCCTCAGTCACCTTGGGAATCTTGAGGCGTGCGTTGTTGAAGCGCTGGATGTACTTCTGCAGGGTCTCCCCGGGCTGTTGCTTGATGCGGCGCATGTCGCTCACGGCGGGTGGCCGGTCGCGAGTACCTTGGAAGTTGGCGATGAAGCGGGTGCGCATCTCGTCCCAGGAGGAGATCGTGCCTGGAGCCAGGTTCAGGAGCCAGGTTTGGGCCCCGTCCTTGAGTGCCATGGGGAACCAGTTCGCCATGACCTTCTCGTCTCCGTTAGCAGCTTCGATGCCCAGCTCGTAGAGCTGGAGGAACTCTGCAGGGTCAGCCGTGCCGTCGTAACGAGGAGGCAGGTCTGGCTTGAACTTGCCGGGCCACGCGACGCTGCGTAGCTCGGCGGTGAAGGCGCGGCATCCTGTTGTGGCCACGGGAGGCCTTGGGTGATGGAGAGCTTGGTCTTGCATGTCCCCACGCGCTGCATCTGGGAGCAGCGCGGGGTCTTGACGTGCGGGAGCAGGAGCATGGTCGCGACGTGCCGGAGCGGGGAGCGCCCGGGCAGCTTCTTGCGGGCGAGGGACTTCTTGGCAGCTCTGCTCTTGCCGCGCTGGCACCTGACGGAGCGGGTTCCGCCCAGGGGCCACGCGCCTTGGAGCCATGGCGCCTTCCTGAGGAGGAGGCGGCCGGGGCGCCGCCGGAGCTTCATCGCCCACGCGGGGCGGGGTGCGGTGCAGCGGAACGGACGGCGCAGGAGAGCCCCCCTGCGGCGCGGACGAGCTCGACGACGCGGTCGAGCCATTCTTCGTAGACGTCATCGACGGGTCAGTAGCACAGGAGCTCGTTTGCCGCGATGAGCGCAGCTCGAGCCTCCATGGGCGCGCGGAGCGCGCGGGACGAAGAAACAGCTGGGGTGAGCGAGGGAGTTGCGGTGCGGCCGTCTTGCCGCACGGACGGATGCTGAGACGATGCTTGCTGCTCGTCCCCCGCCGGGCCGGTGGCGGCGTTGACGGCAGGTGACGGGGAACGGCGAGGACGCCCGCCGACAGGGGCCGTCTGGGCGACGCGGGAAGCGAGAGCGGCCCGGCGCTCGGCGCGGGCCCGACGAGCGTCAGACATGGGCGTGATGGTCGGAGGAGAACGGGGTGGTGGAAGACGAATCCCGGCGCACCCCTACCTGGCGCGCCAAATGTTGGATTTCGGGTTCCGGCAGACCCTTGAGGTTCGAACACTGGGGTGCACGCGGCGATTTCGCCTCCTACCTACTTGCACCCCTCCGCCACGCAAAGATCTAAACTATGGAATGAACAACACAAGAGACACAGGGTTTATACTGGTTCGGGCCACCGTCGTGGTGTAATACCCTACTCCAGTGTGTGGTGTGGTGGATTGCCTCTTGGGCTGATGATGATGAACAATACAAGGAAGAACAGCCTCGCGAGGGTCTGTTCTTGGCTGGGGGGATGAACCGCTGGGAGGAGTTCAGTCGCCCTTCTCTCTCTCTCTACAACTGATGATGCCTCTCTCCTCTTAACCCTTCACCCTTCACCCTGCGGGTGGCTGGTCCTATTTATAGAGGCCTTGGTCCTCTTCCCAAATATCGAGCGGGAAGGGAGCCAACAATGGCGGGCTAATTTGAAAGGGGACAGCTAGTACCGGCTATCCTGACAAAAGTAGTCTTCGCCTGCACAAAGCTCTGGTGGTGACACCATCTTGGGCTCCACGATGACCTCCATCTTGCAGTCCTCCCGGTCTTGGTCTTGTTGCACCGAAACGGCAACCTTTGCCTGATGCCTCGGTACTCCGCGGCTGCGCTTGCCCCCTTTGCACCAAAGAGGAAAGGAGGACACTGCGTGGGCTCGCACCCGCCTGGCGCCCTTGGTCGTCATGGCTTGCGTCACGGGCACCTCATGAGGTACCCTGCCTTGATCTCTCCGCCTCCTCGCGA
This sequence comes from Triticum urartu, assembly GCF_056163025.1. Lineage (NCBI taxonomy): Eukaryota > Viridiplantae > Streptophyta > Magnoliopsida > Poales > Poaceae > Triticum > Triticum urartu. The sequence continues at coordinate 97,899,925 of NC_141878.1, read as the reverse complement.
GCCATCCTGATGAGGCCGTGCCTGAGGAAGCTCCGTGTCGTCCGCCCCGCGAGGCTTGGCCCCTCGCGAGGGTCTTGGGTTTGTGTTGGTGAAGATGGGCCGCGCTGGGCCTCCCTTTGAGCCACGCCGCAGGCCGTAGGCTGGCAAGTCTGGGGACCCCCGTTCCCAGAACGCCGACAGATACCCCCAGGTCAATTCCACGTTGATGATTTTTGCTGATGTTGAAAGCAAAAGTTGACTGAAAGTTATCAACCGTGAGGTGAATATGGTTGCTCCGGTGACACCCAGTTATCTGAAGTGGTCTCAGGCTGCCATCACATTCGACCAGTCCGATCACCCAACGCACATTGCCACCCCTGGGAGGCAAGCTTTGGTGGTCGACCCAGTTGTTGAAGGCACTCGACTGACCAAAGTCTTGATGGATGGTGGCAGTGGTTTGAACATACTGTATGCTGAGACGTTGAAAGGGATGGGCATTCCGATGTCCAGACTCAGTACCAGCAACATGAGTTTCCATGGAGTCATTCCTAGGAAGAAGGCTGAGTCACTCAGCCAAATTGCTCTTGATGTGGTTTTCGGTGATTCCAGGAATTACCGCAAAGAAAAGTTGACATTCGAAGTTGTGGATTTCCAGAGTGCTTATCACGCTATTTTGGGCAGGCCAGCTTATGCACGCTTCATGGCTCGACCATGTTATGTGTATCTCAAATTGAAGATGCCTGGCCCCAAAGGTGTGATCACTATTACGGGCAATCGGAAGAAAGCAGAGGAGTGTTTTCAGAAAGGCTCAAAGATCGCTGATGCTCAGATGGCAGTGGTGGAGCTGCAGGAGTACCAGAAGACTGTAGACCCGAGTGATTTGTTGCGAGCCAAGAAGCCCGCTACAGAATCAGCTTTTCAGTCGTCTGGTGAAACGAAGCCGATTCACATTCACCCGACCGATCCCAGTGCTGCTCCGACTCATATCTCAACAACACTCGACTCCAAATAGGAAGAAGCGCTCATCCAGTTCCTCCGTGAGAACTAGGACATCTTCGCATGGAAGCCTTCTGACATGCCGGGTGTTCCCAGGGGGCTGGCTGAGCACCACCTACGAGTCGACTCAAAGGCGAAACCTGTCAAAGAACATCTCCGATGGTCCGCCGTCCAGAAGAGAAAGGCTATTGGTGAGGAGGTGGCTCGGCTCTTAGCAGCGGAGTTCATCCGAGAGATTTACCACTCCGAGTGGCTCGCCAACGTTGTCATGGTCCCCAAGAAGGACAAGTCACTTCGCATGTGCATTGACTTTAAACACATCAATCGGGCCTGCCCGAAAGATCATTTTCCTCTCCCCCGCATCGACCAGATAGTCGACTCGACTACGGGATGTGAGCGACTGTCTTTTTTAGATGCCTATTCCGGGTACCATCAGATCTGTCTGTATGGACCTGATGAGATCAAAACAGCTTTCATCACCCCATTCAGGTGCTTCTGTTATGTTAGCATGCCATTCGGCCTCAAGAATGCCGGAGCCACATTCATGAGGATGATTCAGAAGTGTTTGCTCACTCAAATCAGTCGGAATGTGGAAGCATACATGGATGATACCATGGTCAAGTCACGGAAGGGTTTCGACCTGCTGACTGACCTTGCTGAAACCTTTGCCAACCTCAGGAGGTATGATATCAAGCTTAATCCATCAAAGTGCACATTCAGAGTTCCTGGCGGAAAGTCACTCGGTTTTCTCGTTTCTGAACGGGGAATCGACGCCAATCCAGGAAAAGTCGGTACTATACTCCGGATGAAATGTCCTGTGCGCGTGCACGACGTCCAGAAGCTTACTGGTTGCTTGGCCGCTTTAAGTCGATTCATCTCTCGTCTCGGTGAAAAGGCATTGCCTCTTTACCGATTGATGAAGAAGTCAGACAAGTTTGAGTGGACTCCTGAAGCTGATGCAGCATTTGCAGAGCTCAAAGCTCTGCTCTCCACCCAGCCGGTGCTTGCTACCCCAATCAGCAAAGAGCCTTTGCTGCTTTACATCGCAGCCACAGGACAAGTCGTCAGTACGGTACTTACGGTCGAGCGGGAAGAAGAAGGAAAAGCCTTCAAAGTTCAGCACCCAGTATATTATGTTTCTGAAGTTTTGACCCCATCGAAGCAAAGATATCCTCATTATCAGAAGCTTGTATATGGGATTTATATGACCACAAAGAAGGTTGCTCACTACTTCTCTGATCATTCCATTACAGTCGCCAGCGACACTCCATTGTCAGAGATCCTGCACAACAGAGATGCAACTGGTCGAGTGGCAAAATGGGCGATTGAACTCCTTCCTCTAGATATCAGATTTGAGGCAAAGAAAGCTATCAAGTCCCAAGCAATAGCAGATTTTGTCGCCGAGTGGATTGAACAGCAACTGCCGACTCAGGTTCACTCGGAGCATTGGACCATGTTCTTCGACGGCTCCAAAATGCTTAATGGTTCCGGTGCCGGGGTAGTATTGGTCTCCCCCCGAGGAGATAAGCTCAGATATGTTCTTCAAATCCACTTTGATTCCTCCAATAACGAGGCAGAATATGAAGCACTTTTATATGGGTTGCGCATGGCCATTTCACTCGGTGTCCGTCGCCTCATGGTCTATGGCGACTCAGGTTTGGTGGTTAATCAAGTGATGAAGGAGTGGGACGTCAGAAGTCCAGCCATGACTGGTTATTGCAATGCAGTGAGAAAGCTGGAGAAGAGATTCGAGGGGTTAGAACTTCATCACATACCCCGACTGAAAAATCAAGCAACTGATGATTTGGCGAAAATAGGTTCCAAAAGAGAAGCCATTCCCAGCAATGTGTTTTTGGAACACATCCACACACCATCAGTTCAGGAAGATCCCTTCACTGAAGAAGCCCCGCAGCCAAAAAGTGCCACGGATCCGATTGAAGTTGAAGTTCCAGCTGTGGTCGACCTGATCATGGAAGTTTTGGTCATCACTCCTGACTGGACGGTACCGTACATCGCGTACATCCTAAGGAAAGAACTCCCAGAGGACGAAGAAGAGGCTCGACAGATCGTCCGTCGATCCAAGGCCTTTGCAGTCATAAAGGGACAGTTGTATAGAGAAAGCGCGACTGGAGTCAGTCAGAAGTGTATAACACCAGAAGAAGGTCAGATAATCCTTGATGATATCCACTCGGGGACCTGTGGTCATCATGCGTCCTCTCGGACCATTGTGGCTAAAGCATACCGAGCGAGATTCTACTGGCCAAGGGCGAATGAAATGGCGAAAGAGATAGTCGACAAATGTGAAGGATGTCAGTTTTACTCCAATATGTCGCAAAAACCCGCGTCAGCCCTGAAAACCATTCCACTCGTCTGGCCCTTCGCTGTTTGGGGACTGGACATGGTTGGACCATTGAGAACGGGCAGGAGCGGCTTCACTCATGTGCTAGTAGCAGTCGACAAGTTCACCAAATGGATTGAAGCTAAGCCTATCAAGAATCTTGATGCTTGCACTGCTATCAATTCATCAGAGAGTTGATATTCAGATATGGAATTCCGCATAGCATCATCACTGACAATGGGTCAAACTTCGATTCTGACAATTTCAGAGCCTTTTGCGCCTCTCAAGGCACACGAGTCGACTACACTTTAGTCGCTCACCTCCAATCGAATGGACAAGCGGAAAGAGCAAACGGCTTAATTCTCAAAGGACTGAAACCCCGTCTGATGCGCGATCTCAAGCACGCCGCAGCTGCATGGGTCGACAAGCTTGCATCAGTTCTTTGGGGATTGAGGATAACCCCGAACCGATCGACTGGAAGAACCCCATTCTTTCTGGTCTACGGAGCCGAAGCAGTTTTGCCGAGTGACCTGCTTCACAACGCACCCCGAGTCGAGCTCTACTCTGAAGATGAAGCAGAACAAGCCCGGCAGGACGCAGTCGACCTCCTAGAAGAAGAAAGAGAAATGGCCATGATCTGATCGACCATCTATCAGCAGGACTTGCGTCGATTCCATGCAAGAAATGTGAAGAGTCGAGCCTTCCAAGAAGGAGACTTGGTCCTCCGAGTGGATCAACAGAAACCACACAAACTCGCTCCTACTTGGGAAGGTCCCTTCATAGTCACCAGAGTCCTCCACAATGGAGCGTACCACCTTTATAATGTCGATCGCCAGATTGATGAGCCACGAGCCTGGAATGCGGAGCTGCTCCACCCCTTTTATACTTGAATTCTCACTCGGATGAGATGTAATAAGAAAAACTTCTGTAGTTTATCTATCAAAGACAAGAGCGTTATAATTTTCCCAGTGATTGTTATTGTTTTTGTTTGCGTGAGAAATCCCCTAGTGGGTGGCTTAGCTGCGAATCCGTTTCGCCTAAGTTTGTAAAAATAATTTCCTACCGAGTGGTGAGCCAGCCTCCCACTCGGAGGCTTAGCTACGAACCCGTTTTGCCTAAGTGTTTGAAAATCCTACCGAGTGGTGAGCCAGCCTCCCACTCGGGGGCTTAGCTGCAGTCCAGTACTCGTCTAAGTTTGAAAAATCCTACCGAGTGGAGAGCGACCCTCCCACTCGGGGGCTTAGCTGCAGTCCAGTACTCGCCTAAGTTTGAAAAAACCTACCGAGTGGAGAGCGACCCTCCCACTCGAGGGCTTAGCTGCAGTGCAGTACTCGCCTAAGTTTGAAAAATCCTACCGAGTGGAGAGCGACCCTCCCACTCGGGGGCTTAGCTGCAGTCCAGTACTCACCTAAGTTTGAAAAATCCTACCGAGTGGAGAGCGACCCTCCCACTCGGGGGCTTAGCTGCAGTCCAGTACTCGCCTAAGTTTGAAAAATCCTACCGAGTGGAGAGCGGCCCTCCTACTCGGGGGCTTAGCTGCAGTCCAGTACTCGCCTAAGTTTGAAAAATCCTACCGAGTGGAGAGCGGCCCTCCCACTCGGGGGCTTAGCTGCAGTCCAGTACTCGCCTAAGTTTGAAAAATCCTACCGAGTGGAGAGCGACCCTCCCACTCGGAGGCTTAGCTGCAGTCCAGTACTCGCCTAAGTACGAAACACATCCCAATCCACAAGGACGACGAGGTGCAGGTCGACTGCCACCTTCTCCTTCGGAGCTTCGCCACAAATACAACGTGCGCTCCATCCCAATCCGCAAGGACGACGAGGTGCAGGTTGACTGCCACCTTCTCCTTGGGAGCTTCTCCACAAATACAACATGCGCTCCATCCCAATCCTCAAGGACGACGAGGTGCAGGTCGACTGCCACCTTCTCCTTCGGAGCTTCGCCACAAATACAACGTGCGCTCCATCCCGACCCACAAGGACGACGAGGTGCAGGTCGACTACTACCTTCTCCTTCGGAGCTGCGCCACAAATACAAAAGTTGTCTCGAGTGAAGAACGAGTTCCACGCGGCGGAGAATTCATGAAGATATTCAACGATAAACCAAGTTCAAATAAATCCTAAATGTTCCAGACCACAGATCGAAGTGCTCGGGCATTCAGCCCGAAAGAGTTTAACGATTACAAAAACCACTCGGCATTCCGAGGCAAATTTAAGGTGGGGCTTAAAAGTTTGTTCACTCCGCAGGAGGAGGACCGGCAGGCTCGACGAACTCGTCCAGGTCGACGCCGTCGGCGATCTGAGTGGCTGCAGCAATAAAAGTCTCCATGAAAGATGGAAGTCATGCCTCTGGGTGTTGGCGACCTTGATCGCTGCCAGCTTATCTTCCCGCGCCTCCTTGCAGTGGACACGAACCAAGGACAGAGCCACATCAGCTCCACACCGGGCGGAGGATTTCTTCCATTCTTGCACTCGGTCAGGGATCTCGTTCAGTCGAGTCATCAGAGATTCCAGATCATTCTGAAGCGTCGCCCCCGGCCAAAGCGTCGAGTCGATTCGAGAGACAACCTCCTTCAGGCGTGCGAGGTATCTTGTGGCGCTGGCGATATGGGACGCCAGTTGGAGCACGTTCATCGTAGTTTCGTCGCAGACCGGGGAAGCGATAGGGTCCAGACCCGTCTCGACCCTTCCAGTTTCTTCATCAAAGTCTTGACAAAGTTCTGCAGCCAAAAGTTAGTTCAATCAACCGAGCAAAATTTGATGGCAAGCATCAACACAGTCGGATTAAAAGAAATACCTCCCAGCACGAGATAAAGCTTCTTGGCAAGGGTCCTCAGATAAGCTTCTGTGTCGTTCCTCTTGCGGATTGCAGACTCCAACTTTTCGTTCAGGGCGACCTTATCCTTCTTCAGGCTGGTCACTTCGCGGTTAGCTTCATTAAGACAAGATGTTAGCCTAGTCACCTCTTCTTCAAGCGTTCCGACTGAAGCAAGCTTCTCGTCTGCGAGAACGGTTTTGTCTTGGGCTACTTTTTGTGCAGCGGTGAGGTTCGAGTCCTTCTTGTCCAGAGCCAACTTCATTTTCTCTGCAAAAGAAATAATCGAATCAAAGAAGAGACCAAAGAGATATATTGAAGTTCAGTCGGCAATCAGTTACCTTCCATACCAGTGGCCTCGTCTTGAGCTTTTTTCAGATTTTGCTGAGCCAATTCCAAGTCAAGGTTTAGCTGGATCTGCTGTTTCTCCAAGTCAGCAAAGCGAGCTCCAAGATCACAAGATTTCTGCAATCAGGGAGGGGAAGTTATTTTACAGCGAAAAACGACAAAGACAATAAATACTAAGACTACGGTCGACTGCCCGCAGCCCACCATAGTCTCGGGGACTACACCTAGTGGGTGCACTTTGCATGCCCCCACCGGTTCTGATCCCACTCGACCGGCCCGCCGGAGTCGAGTGCAGGGAGTAAAAAAAGAGAGAGAAAGAACAACTGCGCCGTCAAGAAAGAAGAATTCAGACCACAAAACTCAGATCACAGTCGACTCCCAGCAGTCGACCGCGGTCTCGGGGACTACACCCAGTGGGTGCACTTGGCATGCCCCCACCGGTTCTGATCCCACTCGCCCAGACCGAGTGGAAGAGCGAAACTACCAAAAACAACAGCAACTCGACACGGCCAGACTAGATCGAGCAAAAGAATCAAAATACAAAGACTATAGTCGACTGCCAGCAGTCCACCGTAGTCTCGGGGACTACACCCAGTGGGTGCACTAAGCGTGCCCCCACTAGTCCAAAAATTCAATCGACGCACCCAGTGGGTGTATAGATGCAAAGATTTTCGGAAAGAGAGTCTTCAGATAGCATATCCTAACAGAACAAGCGGTGACCAACTAACCTGAACATTGCTTTGGAAAGCCGAGCTGGCGTCATAGGCGGCCTGACTTGCTGTAACGCCCTCGATGCGGCTATATCTCCCACGTGTCGAAGCACGACTCAGAGGCATAACCACATTGAAAGCAATGTCGCAAGTGAGGTAACCTTCGCAAACAACCCATGTAATACAATAAGGGAAAAGATACATAGTTGGCTTACAATCACCACTTCACACAATACATGAATAAAGCATTACAACATCCAAATACAATCAAGGTCCGACTACGGAACCAAAATAAAAGAAGAACCCCAAATGCGACAAAGGTCCCAGATCGACCCCAACAGGGCTCCACTACTGATCAACTAGAACGAAACAACGCAAAGGACAAGATCTTCATTGAGTTCCTCCTGAGCTTGGTTGCGTCATCTGCACGGACTCATCGGCACCTGCAAGCTGGTTTGGAAGTATCTGTGAGCCACGGGGACTCACCAATCTCGCACCCTCGCGATCAAGACTATTTAAGCTTATGGGTAAGGTAAAGGTAAGAGGTGGAGCTGCAGCAAGCGACTAGCATATATGGTGGCTAACATACGCAAATGAGAGCGAGAAGAGAAGGCAAAGCACGGTCGATAAAAGTATGATCAAGAAGTGATCCTAGAACAACCTACGTCAAGCATAACTCCAACACCGTGTTCACTTCCCGGACTCCGCCGGAAAGAGACCATCACGGTTACGCACGCGGTTGATGTATTTTAATTAAGGTCAACTTCAGGTTTTCTACAATCAGACATTAACAAATTCCCATTTGCCCATAACCGCGGGCACGGCTTTCAAAAGTTCAAAACCCTGCAGGGGTGTCCCAACTTAGCCCATCACAAGCTCTCACGGTCAACGAAGGATATTCCTTCTAGCGGGAAGACCCGATCAGACTCGGAATCCCGGTTACAAGACATTTTGACAATGGTAAAACAAGTCCAGCAACACCGCCCGAATGTGTCGACAAATCCCGATAGGAGCTGCACATATCTCGTTCTCAGGGCACACTCAGATTGTCTAAACATCCGGTAGGCCAGCCCAGAGTTGCCCCTGGTGGCCACCGGCGGCTGACAGTTTGGACCAACACTCAGAGGAGCACTAGCCCGGGGGGGTTAAAATAATGATGACCCTTGAGTCTGCAGAACCCAAGGGAAAGAAAAGGCTAGGTGGCAAATGGTAAAACCAAGGTTGGGCATTGCTAGAGGAGTTTTATTCAAGGCGAACTGTCAAGGGGTTCCCATTATTACCCAACCGCGTAATGAACGCAAAATCCGGGAACATAACACCGATATGATGGAAACTAGGGCGACAAGAGTGGAACAAAACACCAGGCATAAGGCCGAGCCTTCCACCCTTTACCAAATATATAGATGCATTAATTAAATAAGATATATTGCGATATCCCAACAAGTAAACATGTTCCAACAAGGAACAACATCTCCATGTTCCAACAAGGAACAAACTTCAATCTTCACCTGCAACTAACAATGCTATAAGAGGGGCTGAGCAAAGCGGTACCATAGCCAAACAACGGTTTGCTAGGACAAGGTGGGTTAGAGGCTTGGTTCAACAATGTGGGAGGCATGATAAGCAAGTGGTAGGTATCGCAGCATAGGCATAGCAAAAGAGCGAGCAACTAGCAAGCAAAGATAGAAGTGATTTCGAGGGTATGATCATCTTGCTTGAGATCCCGCAAGGAAGAAGAACGAGTCCATGAAGAAGACAAACAGACATAGTCGAATGGATCCTCACAAACGCAACGTTATCGGAACTAACCCGAAGAAGCAACACCGGAAAGAAGCAAACAAGATAGTAAACAACCACGACATAAGCATGGCATGATGCACAACCAAGTATGATGCATGTCCGGTTTAATGAAGCATGGCATGGCAAAGTGCACAAGCAATCCTATAAATTAAGTGGAGCTCAATATGCAATGGTGCATATTGACGAAACACCACGACAAGTTATTTAGTTCGATCTCGTTTATGTACCTAACAATATTAAATGTTGATTAACATGGCAAGGGGTGAAGCACAACAAAATTACCTATCTAGGCAAGTTTAAATGAGGCCGGAAACAACGAACAACAATTCCGGTAAAACCCCATATGCATATTTTAAGCTTTGGTACTGTTCTGCCCTAAACACAATTTTAGAGTTGATAATCATGCAAAGTAAAGTCGCGATGATAAACTAGGCATTTTCCACCCCATTTACATATAAAGTTTGTTAAGTTTGGAGCTACGGTTATTTGGTTATGAAATAAATCATTTTAACAAGTTATTTAAGCAAATTAAAACAATCAGCTATTTAAACATTTCAAACGTGGATGAAAGTTGAAAATTATTAAACTACATTAAATTCTAAGCATTTTACGTATATATTTTGTTTAATTTGGGTGCAAGCATATTTAGTTATTAACAATACAAAAGAGTGGCATTCCTGTAATTATGCATACACTGGAAAAATACTAAAACCACAGAAGGGAAAAAAACATACGTGGGCCGGATTGCAACACAGTGCAGCGGCCCACGAGGAGATTTGGCCTGGCGGTTGAGGTGCAAAATAAACAGGAAAACATAGCAAAAAATGGGGCCGACTGGGAATTGATCCCACGACCTCCTAGATAGAGGAGCAGCATGTTGATCACTACGCTACTGCTGCTTATTTGTGTTAAACGAGGGCGTTGCAAAAGTTGAACCGAAGCAAAGGCCAGGCCTTCTTCTTCGCGAATCACTGCCGAACTGGGTGACAGCGCCGGCGAGCAAGACGGCGACCGTCGCGAACATAGGCTGACGGCGGGGCTGCGGAAAAACATGTGTGTGTGCACGCACAGCAAGGCAGGCGCGTGCAAAGGCTAGATGTGCGGGAGCTCGAAGACGAGCCCGTGCTCGCCTCATGCATGAAGAGATCGATGACAGGAAGAAGCTGGGAGTTGCGGCTGCTCACCATGGGGGTTCTGCTGACGACAGATCGTACGGAGGGGTGACGGAGGCGGTGCTGATCGGCGAAGAAGGCGGCGGGAGCTGCAAGGCCATGGCGGAGGATTCGGGTCGTTGGTTCCTGTCCCCGACGAAGAGAGACAGAGAGAGGTGAGATAGAGAGAGGGAAAGGAAGAGAGGGCGCGAGGGAGGCTCGGCGGCGTGACCTGGAGGTGCTGGTGATCATCGGCGGTGAGGTGAGGCGGCGGGGTCGCGAGGAAGACGGCGGAGCTCTGTATCGGGAGGAGCTCGGCTCTCCTGGGAGTTGCACGCTGCGTAGGGAGACAGGGAGTAGCGGGAGGAGGAGACACGCTGGCGTGGGGAGGCTCGGGGTTGTGGAGCTTGTGCGCGAGCAGAGGAGCTTGGGGACTCGTGCGCGCGAGGCTGCAGGAAGCCCCAGCTGTTCGAGGGACTTGGCTACGCGGACGCCGGGGTTGGGGTCCTTGGCCGCGGGGTGTGGAAGGAGGAGCTTATGCTCCTGGTTGCTGCACGGGGAAGAGGAGGTGGGCACGGGAAGGATGGATCGGAGGGGATGCACTGGCTGGGAGAGGAGATCGAGGAGGATCGGGCGAGGGGATCCCGAGGTGGGAGGCGACCCGGTGGCGGCGGTGGAGGGACAAACCTCCTAGATTCTAGGGTTGGACCCGTATATATATAGCAGGTGGATCTAGCTAGGGACTAATTGGTCCCTCCGATTATAATCGAACGGCCCGAAATAATTAGGTTAAGAAGTCCAAACAAGAAACCGATGATGATTTAGGGATGTTTGGGGATGATCCGGACGCAACAGTGACGACTGCCCGGGTTAGGTCTGGGACAGCTTTCGGACGCGCGCACGAGGAGGGCTGATGCACCGTGCAAGGAGGGGTTTCGGGGCCTGGCGGTTGATAGCGGTCTGTGCAGAAAGCTTTGGGCTGAGAGAAGAGAAGAGAGAGAGACCCGACGACTGTTTGCGGAGACCGAAAACGTCCGACATTAGACCGGCTATACTGCCGCTATAGTTATCCGTTGGGGCACCAAACAGACTCCGAATGCGATGAAACTTGGTAGACGACCTACTGACAACATAACAACACCGCATGCCAACTTGCATCCCATTCCGAGAACATTTTCCCGGCCACTTATAAAATAATATTTCGGAGGTACCGCGGGCGCGTGCGAGTGTGGTTGGGCTCAGAACGAACAACGGAGAGAACGGGGAGACATGGACAAATGCAAGTTTTGAAAACATAATGATGCAATACACATGATGACATGACAAGATGCAACATGCAAGCGAATGACGTGGCAATGCCAGCGAATAACTGGAAGACACCTGGCACAACGGTCTCGGGGCGTTACACGACGCACCATCTTCACCTTCTCCATCATAATGCCCGCCTGGCGTATAGCTTCCTTGGCAGCATTCACTTTGTCCTCTGGGACATGATGGATCGCAAAAACTGAAGGTGGGTCGGCAGGAGCTTGAGCAGTCGACGAAGAAGGCAGGGCACTCGACAATGGTACGGCGAAGGTAACAGAACCCCGATTGGCATCACCAGCGTCCTGAACGACTGGTTCCGCCATCAGCGTCGACTGTGGCACCTTGCTTGCAGGAGCTTTCCTATTTTTCCTCGTCAAAGGCCTCTCAGGCTCTTCATCATCATCATCGGGGAGGTCAATAATGTTAGGAGCTGTTCAAAGATCAATCGCCAAAATCACATCACCCAATGGTACACATTGCAGTTGAGTCGACCGAATAAAGACAGAACGACAGAAATCATACCCAGATTGGAAGTGACTGCATCCTCCATTACCTCATCCTCATCTCTGTAAGCTGAGGTCCCGGAAGTAGCAGCGCTGCCAGTTCCAAAGTTTGTCTGGTTAAATCAAGAAAAAATAAACAACATGGAGCGTCGAGTGAACACAAAGGGAGACACTCACGCAGAAGCGACGGGGATGTCAATCTTAATCTTTGGCAACGCCTTCCGAGGCTTCTGCTCTGCAACTTTGAGATGCTTTGACACTTTTTTAATTGGGGTTGGTGAAGATCTCCGAGGACGCTTTGAAGACTGACCAGTATGAGCAATCGCCTTTTCACGGGCGCTCGGTCGTTCTTGGTCAAGCTTGGATCGCCTCTCCCTGTGAGGAGGCGACTCGACTTCTTCTTCGTCACTTGAGTCGTCGCTTTCTTCGTCCTCTTCTCCGTCAGAATGCCATTCGCCACTGTCGCGCCGCTCACCTCCCCTTCCAGATCTTGCTCTTGCTGGGCACTGAGTACATTTCGATAAGGGCCTGAAAGAAAGCAGGAAGAATAAAGTCAGTCGATGCAGTATAGACAGCTGCGCAAGTGAATTCAGATTATAATCAAAAGCTCAGAATCGGACCTTTTCTGGTTCGTGGGACTGGTCGAATGGAGGAACTCTCCTGGCTCCCCTGGGGTTGTCCTTGTTTCCGGTGATGCCCGACAGCCACCCCTCCAGTGTGTCGTCATCGACCTCCTCCGGGTGAATCCGAGTGGTGTCGTCAAGACCCGAATACATCCACATCGGATGGTCTCGGGCTTGAAGAGGCTAGATGCGCCGCCGAAGGAAAACCTCCAAGAGATCCATACCAGTGACCCCGTCACGGATAAGCTGGACCACTCGTTCGACCAGCACCCTAACTTGCGCCTTCTCCTCCAGGATCACCTTCAAAGAGGAGGGTTTCCTCACTCGGTCCATGGTAAAAGGAGGGAGGCCAGTCGACTGCCCTGGCGTCGGCTCGTCTTTGCAGTAAAACCGGGTCGACTGCCATCCGCGGACCGAGTCGGGAAGAATCATGGCCGGAAAGGAACTTTTCCCTCTCATCTGAACACCAAGACCCCCACACATCTGAATCACTTGTGTTCTCTAGTCACTCGGATTGGCCTTTTTCACCGTCTGAGAACGACATGTGAAAATGTGCTTGAAAAGACCCCAGTGAGGCCGACAACCCAAGAAATTCTCGCACAAAGACACGAAAGCAGCGAGATACACGATTGTGTTGGGAGTGAAGTGGTGGAGTTGTGCCCCAAAGAAATTAAGAAATCCCCGAAAGAAAGGGTGAGGAGGCAAGGAAAATCCACGGTCGACGTGGGTGGCAAGGAGAACGCGCTCACCCTCCCGAGGTTGCGGCTCGGATTCTTTCCCCGGAAGCCGCGCCGATCCATGGGGGATCAGTCCTCCGTCGGCTAGGTCGTCGAGGTCTTCTTGGCGGATCGCCGAGCAGATCCAGTCGCCCTGGATCCAGCCCTTCGGCAGGCCGGCTCGTGAGGAAGATCCACCCCGACTGGTCGCCTTCCCCTTCGCCTTTGCCGTCGCCTTCTTCGCCCGCTCCAGAGCCGCCGTCTTCTCCTTCCCCATCGTCACCGGTGAGACACGTATGGAGCGGCGGCGCTGGGGCGAGAGCGAGCGCAACGAAGAAGCCTAAAGAGGAGAAGAGGAAATGAGAACGCACTTTTCAAGAAACCCCGGTCCGAAGCCTTATATGAGGTCGCTTCCGAGTGGCTGACTGGTAGGCCCGGACGATCCTGTCAAATCCCGTAACAATCGCGCGCATGATACGTGGAGAAAAAGGTGGCGCGGAGATCGAGGCGGCTCCGCCCTATCCCATCCGATTACTGCGGCCTCCCCCGTCCCGCGCGCTTCCCAAAATTCGAATCCCGTGAAATCTGCGGGCAGCAGAACAACTTGTCAGACGGAAGATCTCCTCCACATCGTCACTCGGAGCTTTTCAAGTAAAGAAACTCACTCGACAAAAAACTAAGAATGGATCAAGGCGACTGAAAAGGAAGTTGCTGTCATCACTCAGGTTCATTGATCCGAAACAAGATATGCTCATGGCATGAAAAATGAGTCGGAGAAGTTCTCAACTCCTTCCCCACTCAAACCTCGATCCATTTGGGGGATAATGATGAAGCTATGTACCTAGGGTAGGGTCATGGACCTGTCCTAACTGCCCTACCCAAGGACATCTCTAGAAGAAATCACCTTTCAATCGACTTGGAGGTGTTCCACTCGACAGACTCGAAGACACTCGACCAAGAAGCAATCACTCGACCAAGATCCAACCACTCGACGGCCAGGAGACCTAAAGTCACTCCGCACGCTAACGGTCGGTCATTAAGTAGCTTTTATGGTCATCATAGCACTTTATTAGGGGCGTTACCAGTAACGCTCGACCTTAATGTATTTGAAACCCTGCATAACTGAGGGCCGGAGGGGTCTGGTGAACTCTATATAAGCCATCCCCCTCCTCAGTGTAAAGGGTTCGCACCCCTGTAATTCATACACACATAATCCAGTCGACCACCTCCGGGCTCCGAGACGTAGGGCTATTACTTCCTCCGAGAAGGGCCTGAACTCGTAAACCTCGTGTGCTTACAACTACTCCATAGCTAAGATCTTGCCTCTCCATACCTACCCCCCTACATTACTGTCAGACTTAGAACCATGACAGCCCCCGAACCAGTGTTCAATGACGACGTGTCTGGCGCGCAAATTGTCTTCGACAATTGCAAGGTGGGTTCCTCCTCCGAATACTTCAAGGCATCTGAACCAAAGGACTGTGTACGGCTTTTACATCTTCGGTCTTGGTAAGGTGAATTCTTCAAACAACTCGGTTTTACATTAAATGTTATACCCTTCGGCTTCTGTGCCATTGTTGCCCCGGCTTCCACGTGTCAGACGAATACGAAGGGTTCAAGTATTTTTACACATAGCACCCGGGCCATGTAGGGAAGGCGTGTATTTAAGGAGATTGAATCTCATATGCCATTCCACACCAGGCGAAAATCTTAGAATTTGCCACAAGAAACCACGGAAACATGGCCGGCGCTCCCAGTTCCTCCTCTCGTCCCCACGGTCCTCAAAAAGGCGATTGGGAGAGCTATTCGGTATCCCATGCCCAACCGATCAAGCTTTAGGTGCAGGGATACCTCCCTTCCGCAGATCTAGTCCCCGTTCGGGCGGGATTAACTTCCATCAACAGTGAAGCCCTAGCGGAAAACTTCCCCAATCCTACCAAGGGGGAGCGAGTGTGCTTCGTTTCCTTTCTATTAAGAGGCGTTGGATTTCCAATACACCCTTTCTTCCGAGGTCTCCTGGAGTACTATGGCCTCCAACTGCACAATCTCACGTCGGGCTCCATTCTGCACATCACGGGCTTCGTCGCTCTTTGCGAGCTGTTCCTAGGCTGCGAGGCCCATTTTGAGTTATGGAGGAAACTTTTCTGCCTCGTCCCTTGCTCCCAAAAGGGATCCATATTTGATGTGGGGGCGCTGAAGTGTGGCGCATAGCCGGGACAGGATACCTGTCTGACACTCCGAAGAAGGCATCCGAAGAGTGGCCTTCGGAGTGGTTTTATATGAAGATGTTGTTCTCCCAAACCCAATCGGACGAGGCCTTCCCAAATTTTCTAGTGCTCCGTTAAGGAAGCGCCACAGCTGGCGCCCCCGGAGCCTCGAGGAGGAAGACAGTGCGGAGGTTAAAAAGTTAATGGGAAGATAAAACACTCGTCTAGTCCAGACTATCGATAATCGAATTAATGGCGATTTTGATAACGCGAGGCGTTCAGCCACTCCAATCCAGAGGACTCCCCATGTGGCACTACAACGGGGAAGATGATGCATCGCATTGCGGGCGCAAGGGTCCGGACGACTTTGCCGCCTTGGCCACCATGTTGGCTAATCTTTATAAAGGGGAGAAAGAAGAATTCACTTGCCTTAAGTGCCGAGAGGGCTTTTCCATGTACAACCCTCCTACTTGGGTGAGCTTTCCATCCATAACCTCACTCAATCCTCTTCCTGAGTCGCTAGTTGAACTTAACCCGACCATTTTTAACAGGAATGGAGAAAGGTTGCCACAGGGATCTATAGCCCCGCTCCGCAGCCGGAGGACCACATTCGGGACCTGGATCCCGGATTTGAAGAGGATGCGGATATATTCGTGGAGCTCAAGGAGGGGGTCTTCTATCAGGCGAGCTACGACGGCACAGAAGTGGCCATTGTAGCTGATTACCCTGGCCTTCTCCCTTCTTCCCATGTAAGTACCCAGGGGGCATATCTTTCAAAAGAGTTTCAAGGAGGGGGTCTTCTATCAGGTGAGCTACGACGGCACAGAAGTGGCCATTGTAGCCGATTACCACGGCCTTCTCCCTTCTTCCCACGTAAGTACCCAGGGGGCGTCTCTTTCAAAAGAGTTTTCCCATTGCGCCTCACCCACCGCACTGTCTCGTGCTTCAAAGGGGCAGCGCTCGTCTCGCCATGCCGCATCAGGATCGTTCCTTAAGAAGGCGACGCCTACACAGGGCGGGTCTTCGAAAAGAAAGGTGGATGGCGACACGGCCAAGCCTTCATCGAAGAGGTATGGTTTTTAATATGCCCCATGGCAATCATACCGAATTGTAACATTCCTTACTACGCCATATTTCAGGAAGAGCGGTCGCCGGACTGTATCCGGAGACCTCGCCGGACATGCGTCCACCAATCCAACCCCGGACCCTGCCTCCAGGGCTAGAGTTGATACGGGTGCAATGCCGGATTGTCCTATTTCCGAGAATTCGGATAATGTATCCGTCAGCAACTCCGAAGTGAAGAGTGCAATGAACCATCGGCGCCAGAGGGCTGCTATGCGTGACCCCAACTTTACTGAAGAGGCATTCAATGCCTTCATCTCGGCGGACGCATACATCCGAGCTGCTCGGGGTGGGCTTGCTGGAGCCACTTACCAGCTTTCAAAGGATATGCGAGTAAGATCGTACTATGTAGATTTAATAATCATATACCAGTAGCCCCCAAGACTTGAAATAGTTGAAGCAACTGATTTTAAGGATCATTGTATAATCAGGTACTCACGGAGAAGAACAACATGCTGTCTCCAGAGCTGGAAAAGTGTCGGACCCAGCTAACTACTGTTACCGCCGAATTGGAGAAGTCCAAGGAGGCACCGACTGGCAATGTCCCCTTCGGTTCGGAAAATATAATCATGTGCCAGTAATGTTTATTCAAATAAACACTATTGTATTTACGATGGTAGGATCATCGGATCAGCTGGAAGAGAAACTGAAGGCCGCGCAGGCAGATAAACAACATGCCGAAAGGCAAGAGGCCGCTGTTCAACGTGTACTGACACGGACCAGGGATGAGAAGAACAAGCTGCAGGATGCCAAAACCTAGCTAGGTGAAGAGCTGAAAGAGGTGCGAGCCCAACTGGTGGACGCCTTGAAGGAGAACCAAAAGCTGAGAGGCAGCATATTCAGCATGCCTTTTAGCTTACTTTCGTACAGTTCGCCAATGTGAATTTTAACAAGTTTATTTCTGTAGATGTGCTGACTGGGCGGCCCGAAGAAGAGGTGTCCGGATTTCAAGGCGATCTTCTACAAGAGCTGTCTAAGGTGCATGAGCGAGCTCGGAAGGCAATGAGAAACATCACTAAAGGCTTTATGGCCAGCCGATTCTCCTCCAGGAAGTATGGAGGAACTCGTTAATTTATTCAAGGGAGCTCGGCGCCGTTTTGGGCTATGGAAGATATCAGCCTGCCGAGAAGGTGCTCAGGAAGCCTGGGCCATGGTGAAAACATGGTACACCGTACTTGATCCAAATCATATGGCACGGGTTGGACCTCAAGGATCCGATGGTCAGGAAATTCCGGTCAGCCTAGTGTGCGACCAAGTGAAGATGGCCGCCAAGTTTTCACAACATGATTGTAAACTAGACAACCTTTTAGAGGGTCTAGAGGAAGAATAAGTTTTTGAGTCCATGTAGCAATGTACTTTTATCGACAAACTTGTCTCCAGCTGAATTTGTAAAACGATTGTCATGGCAGACATTCTGCTTCGACCTCTGAAAACTCTGTGTTTGGAGTTTTTCTGAATACTATACCGCAGGTAAACACCAAAGTATGTTCGAAACCAGGCAGTCTGGTCATAGTTGCTTGAACAGACAAGTTGTATTCGGGGAGTTATGTTATATTACATTTGATTGTAAGAAACATCTTCCAGAGTGAATAGTTCCGTTAAGGGTTCCTTTCCCTGGGCCGGCATGCGGTTTTTCTTTTCTTTGCATACCGAAGTTGTGATGCGAAAAATCACAGTACACTTTGTAGTCTGGGGTTTTTGTATTGAAACTAGGGTAGTTCGTCTTTTGCTCGCCGACCAATTATTCCCTTAAGAACGCTAGCTTTCGGCTTCACCTGTCTGAGGTACATGTCCGGATAACCCGGCTGTAACAATCGCAGAGGTGCTCCCTTTATGCCCTAGCCAAACAAGTGAGAACGTAGGGCATAAGCACAGGAGCCAGGCAACCCAGCTTGGCAAAAACTGAAGTCATAAAGGTGCATATAATGGTGAAGAAAAGACATATATGAGTAAGCGACACATATATACGGTGAGCTTGATGCTCGAAAAATAATAATAAGCTTCTTGTGAAAAGAAGCCCCCAGGTATTGTGGGGTATATACAATTAAGGATGTATACCCCTCAGGTGTGCGGTTTATCCGAACACGAGCTAGGAGTCGTATAGAAACGATAAAAAAGAAAACAGTGAAAGGGAGAAAAGAAGGAACGAGGAAAAAAGGTATATGCGCGGACCTAGGCGTAGAATCTTCAGAGCCTTGCCGCGTTCCATGGGTTTGGCTCCAAGCGATTATCCGAAGCATTGCGAAGGCGATAGGCTCCTCTAGTGAGAACTTCATCTATAATGAAGGGACCCTCCCATTTGGGCTTGAACTTGTCCTTTTTCTTCTCTAGTAGGCATAAAATGAGTTCACCAACATTGTAAGTCTTTGCCCGTACTTCTCTGCTTTGATATCGCTGAGCCTGCTGTTGGTAGAATGCGGAACGGGCCTTCACGACATCGCGCTCCTCCTCCAGGCCGTCCAAGTCATCCTGTCGATCGAGCTCGGCTTCTTTCTCTTCGTACATGTGCACTCGAGGTGAGTCATGAATAATGTCGCAAGGCAAGACCGCCTCCGCGCCATACACCATGAAAAAAGGTGTATATCCGGTCGTGCGATTGGGCGTGGTCCGCAGCCCCCAGAGTATGGAGTCGAGCTCCTCAACCCAGTGTTTATCTGACTCCCTTAAGGATTGCACTAGTCTGGGTTTAATGCCACTCATTATCAAGCCATTAGCCCGTTCGACTTGACCGTTTGTTTGAGGGTGATAGACGGAGGCATAATCGAGCTTGATGCCCAGATTAACACACCAAGTTTTTACCTCGTCGGTTATGAAGTTAGAGCCGTTATCTGTAATGATGCTATGTGGGACACCATAACGGTGTACGACACCGGATATGAAATCTATCACTGGTCCAGCTTTGGCCGTTTTAACTGGTTTGGCCTCTATCCACTGAGTGAATTTATCCACCATGACCAGCAGGTATTTTTTCTTATGGCTTCTCCCTTTAAGGGGTCCGACCATGTCAAGCCCCCAGACCGCAAAAGGCCAAGTAATGGGGATTGTTTGTAGGGCGGTAGGCAGCATATGGCTTTGATTGGCGAAAAGCTGACATCCTACACAACGTTGGACGAGGTCTTGTGCATCCGCTCGGGCCATAGGCCATAAAAACTGGTACGGAAGGCCTTACTTACAAGGGCCTGAGCTGCGGCGTGATGACCGCCAAGACCAGCATGAATTTCAGCCAAAAGTTTCCGCCCCTCTTCTTTGGAGATACATCTTTGAAGGACTCTGGTAGTACTTTTTTGTAGAGTTCACCTTCATGAACCTTGTAGGATTTTGAGTGTCGAACGATACATCGAGCCTCATTCTGGTCCTCAGGGAGCTCTCGCCTCTTAAGGTAGGCCAGGAAGGGTTCGGTCCATGGGGTAATCACTGCCATGATTACATGGGCCGATGGTGTTATTTCGTTGGCCGAGCCCCCGATGATTTCGGAATTGTGTTTGAAATCTGGGGGTATGATCGGCTCCGGACTGGTGTGGCTGCTCTCGTCCTGCCATACCACGGATGGCTTGAAGAGCCTCTCCACAAAGGTGTTGGGTGGGACGGGGTCGCGCTTAGCGCCCATGCGAGCAAGGATGTCCGCTGCTTGATTACTCTCTCGGGCCACGTGATGAAACTCGAGCCCCTCAAACCGAGCTGATATTTTAAGTACGGCATTGCGGTAAGCCGCCATCTTCGGATCTTTGGCATCAAATTCTCCATTTATTTGGGATATTGCAAGGTTTGAATCCCCGCGCACCTCGAGGTGTTGTATGCCCATAGAGACGGCCATCCGAAGTCCATGCAATAAGGCCTCATATTCGGCTGCATTATTAGAATCTGTATACAGTATTTGGAGCACATAACGGACTGTGTCTCCCATGGGGGATGTCAGGACGACACCAGCCCCAAGTCCAGCTAGGATTTTAGAGCCATCAAAGTGCATCACCCAGTTGGAATATGTGCCGTACTCTTTTGGGAGTTCGGCCTCTGTCCATTCGGCGACGAAGTCAACCAACACCTGAGATTTAATGGCTCGGCATGGCTTATATGTTATTTCAAATGGTAAGAGCTCAATGGCCCATTTGGAAATCCGGCCGGTGGCGTCCCGGTTGTTTATGATATCATTAAGTGGTACTTCGGAAGCCACCGTGATCGAACACTCTTGAAAGTAGTGCCGCAGCTTCCGGGATGCCATGAAGACCGCATATGCTATCTTTTGATAATGTGGGTATCGGGATTTGCATGGTGTGAGGACCATCGATACATAGTATGATGGTTTTTGAAGTGGGAATTTATGTCCCTCTTCTTCTCGCTCGACGACGAGCACCGCACTCACCACCTGGTGTGTTGCGGATATGTATAGTAACATGGGTTCGCTGACGTTTGGCGCAGCCAAGATTGGGTTGCTTGCTAACAAAGCTTTTATTTCTTCCAGTCCGGCTGTTGCAGCCTCCGTCCACACAAAGTGGTTTGTGCATCAGAGCAGGCGATACAGTGGCAGTGCCTTTTCTCCTAATCTGGAGATAAAGCGGCTCAAAGCTGCCACGCATCCGGCTAGTTTTTGGACCTGCTTGAGGTCTGTTGGTGTAGCCAACTGTGACAGGGCTCGAATTTTGGCTGGGTTTGCCTCAATTCCCCTATTGGAAACAATGAACCCAAGCAGTTTTCCAGTAGGAACGCCGAAAACACACTTTTCCGGATTAAGCCGTATGTCATATCTTTGGAGGTTGTCGAATGTAAGGCGTAAGTCGTCAACCAGTGATTCGACATGCTTAGTTTTGATTACTACATCATCTACATATGCCTCAACTGTCTTGCCGATTTGCTTTTCCAGGCACATTTGGATCATGCGTTGATATGTGGCACCGGCATTTTTGAGCCCGAAGGGCATGGTGTTGAAGCAGAAGGGCCCTTATGGGGTGATGAATGCCGTTGCGGCTTGGTCGGATTCCTTCATTTTGTTTTAATGGTATCCAGAGTATGCGTCGAGGAAGCACAATGAGTCGTGTCCTGCGGTTGCATCAATAATCTGGTCGATGCGAGGTAGTGGGAAGGGATCCTTAGGGCAGGCTTTATTAAGGTCCTTGAAGTCGACACACAAGTGCCAGGATTTGTCCGTCTTTGGCACCATGATCAGGTTTGCTAGCCAGTCCGGATGTTTGATCTCTCTGATAAACCCGGCCTCGAGTAGCTTGGCTAGCTCCTCACCCATAGCCTGTCGTTTGGGTCGGAAAATCGCCGCAGCGTTTGCTTGACTGGTTTGTATCCTTTCAGTATATTGAGACTATGTTCGGCCAGCGCGCGTGGGATTCCTGGCATATCCGAGGGGTGCCAGGCGAAGATGTCCCAATTCTCGCGCAAGAACACGCGCAATGCGGCGTCGACCGTCGGCTCCAGTTGTGCCCCAATGGAAGCTGTCTTCTTGGGGTCCGTCGAGTGAACTTGAAATTTGACTATCTCGTTTGCTGGCTTAAAAGAAGTGGATTTAGGCCTTTTATCAAGAATTATGTTGTCTCTATCCACTGTGGAATGTAGAGCGGTGAGCTCCTTGGCCGCTAGGGCTTCAGATAGTGCCTCGAGGGCCAGGGATGCGGTTTTGTTTTCGGCGTGGAGTGCTATGTCCGGATCACTAGTGATAGTGATAAAACCGTTGGGCCCGGGCATTTTGACCTTCATGTACCCGTAATGAGGTATGGCTTGAAAGCATGTGAATGTGTCTCGCCCTAACAGGGCAAGATATCTGCTGTTGAAAGGGGCCACCTGGAAGATTATCTCTTCGGACCTATAGTTCTCTGGTGTGCCGAATACCACATCGAGTTTAATTTTCCCCGAGCATCTTGCTTCCCGACCGTGGATAATTCCTCAAAAGGTTGTATTACTCTGCTCAATGCGACCCCTGTCCATTTACATTTTATTGAGTGTGTGCTCATAGATGAGGTTCAATCCGCTGCCAACGTCCATTAACACTTTAGTGAGCCGTAAGCCATCCACGATTGGGTTTAGGACCAAAGCGTCCGGTGCCCGGACTGAGCGGGACCTTGGTTCATCATCGATATTGAAAGTAATCTCCGTATCGTTCCAAGGGTTTATTGCTGCTATTGGGTAGACTTCGACGAGGTCGCGGAGCACCCTTTTGTGTCAATCATTTGATGAGAAGGTCTCGGAGACCGTGAATACTTTGAGATCGTCACCCTCCGACGAGTTCTTCTCTGGGGTAGTATTGGTGAGGATACCCTCGCCGCTCTTGGCCACTTGCCGGAGTATCCAACATGCCCGTAGGTTGTGCCTTGGTTCAGTATTCAGCGTCGTGTGTATTTGACAGGGCCTATCGAGCCATTCCTCGAAGACAGTTCTATGTCCTATAAAGGGCTTAATTTTCTTGTCCACGGGATGATGATCAGGTGCCCCATGAGGGTGCATCCTTTTTGCCCGTCCGGGAGATGGCTTAAAGGCTTCCGATTCCCAGCGGGCTGTCTGAGTTTTCCAAGCGCTTTCCATTGCGCAGTACTTCTGCACTATGTGAGCCAAATCTGCAAAGTGCACTATGCAACGGCGGTTGAGGGCATTAAGGATTCCCTCATCTGTACAGTTGTTGAGAAATACTGAGATCGCGTCGTCGTCGCAACAATCTTTAATCTTGTTTTTAACAAGTAGGAATCTAGCCCAAAAGTGATGGACTGTTTCCTGAGGTTGCTGTCGTATATACATTAAATCACATATGTCCGGGGACCGGAATTGCTTGGAGAGTATTGCTTGTGGTGGGCGGGTGGGATTAAATCTGACCCGTGGCCCACTGTAGAATCCGGGTTTTGAAGAATTTCTGAAGTTAATGGCCCAGGTTCCAGAGTGTCCTGAGAGTTTTTAGGCTCGAAGCCTGGTTCTATGTTCGGAGGACGGATAGTTTCTCGAAGATGGGCGTCTGGCTCGTAGAGCTCGGAGATCCGAACATAGTTTGTTTTTAGCGTAGGAGGAGTGGTATCCTCACCTTGCTCTTCCACGACGGTCACCAGGTGGGTGACCAGTGGGGATATGATTTCTCTCTGGTCGGGTTTAAGCCCAATCAGATCATAATCTGTTGAGACCCTAGGGCGGCGATGCGATCTAGCAGTTCGTTTAAAGACAAAACATCTGTCAAATCCATCTTACCAACGCTTTCGGGGTTGATGCGGAGATGATTTTTGGCAATCCAGGGGACCGCCTCAGGCTTTATGGCCGGGCGGGCGCCTATGGTGAAATTGCCGATCTGGAGGATCTGCCCAGGAACTAGGGCTTTTCCAGAGGTGATTTTATCATTGATGACGAGGCGAACCATCGGTCCTTCTATCGACAACATGGAGGAACTCTCAATGAAAGCACCGATGTCGGTGTCAAAACCGGCAGATCTCGGGTAGGGGGTCCCGAATTGTGTGTCTAAGGATTGAAGGTAACAGGAGACAGGGGACACGGTGTTTACCTAGGTTCGGGCACTCTTGATGGAGGTAAAACCCTACGTCCTGCTTTGATTGACTTTGATGAGTATAGGGGTTACAAGAGTTGATCTACCACGAGATCATAATGGCTAAACCCTAGATGTCTAGCCTGTATGATTATGATTACCCCTACGAACTAAACCCACTGGTTTATATAGACACCGGAGGGGGCTAGGGTTATACAGAGTTGGTTTACAGAGAAAGGAATCTTCATATCCGAGTGCCAAGCTTGCCTTCTACGCCAAGGAGAATCCCATCCGGACACGGAGGAAAGCCTTCCATCTTGTATCTCCACAACCAATGAGTCCGGCCCATGTCATATAGCCCGGACGCCCAAGGACCCCCTAATCTAGGACTCCCTCACCCCCTCTACAGTTTAGTCCCTCGGTCATTGTTGGGGATATTACTACTGGAGGTAAACCGGCGTTATGTAGCCGGGTTGACTCTTTGAAGATTAGAAGCCCATGAAGATGCAAGGATGATGGCGCTTTACGGAAGGCCCAAGGCCCAAAGGCGGGTTACAACCTGTAAATGTAAACTGACCTAGTCATGTATCTTGTATTGTAAGATAGGAAGAGTAGAGACCGAACCAGACACGTTTATGATCCGGCTTCGGGACTCTGTAGCCCGGCGGGCGTCAACCTATGAATATAAAGGGACGACCCGGCCGCGGTTTAGGGACAGACAACAACTCGAGAGCCAGACAAAGCGTATTCGCTCCCTGGCCTTCGAAACCCTAGCAATACCAATCACAACTAGACGTAGGCTTTTACCTTCCTCGAAGGGGCCGAACTAGTATAAAACTCCCCGTGTCCCCTTGTCCGGTTTAACCCCTTTAAGCTAACCCGTAGCGATGGCTCCACGACTAAGTCCCTTCACAAGGACATCTACCGTGACAAACCCACGACAGTTGGCGCCCACCGTGGGGCTATCACATGATGGTTTTGAGTTCTTGAAGGGCAGCTTCGATGGAATTAAGGGATACGCTGTGGGCCGGATGACGAAGAGTCGTCGTGGAAAGCTCTACATCGACAACGCAGGATGGGGTCCCGAGGCCGATTCAATCGAATACGGGTACCGGGTCCCCTTTGGTGGGATTCACGTCTTCATCGGCAAGATCGGCGAACCGGCCCCTGAGCTAGACATCTGCACCGACATCATCAAAACGGCTCGGCGTGCAAGTTCTTTGCCGGTTCAGCCCGAGGCAAGGCATGTTTTCGTGGGTGTCATCCATGGATCGAGGTACGAGGATGGGCCGGTGTCCGATGGAGAGACCATGGTCTGTTCTGATGATGAGTCTTCTGGAGAGACCGAATCACTTTACCAGTTGCATGACGGTCGGATTGATGGAGGATCCGAGGGCAACAGTATTTCGGATTCCCCTAATCTGCCAAACCGGGCCGCCATCTTCATGGCTAGCACACAATCAGCGCCTCATTCATCTACCGCCGCAACAATGCTCTCCGGTTCAACAACGGCCACACCAGCAGGGGCAGGAAGCTCAGCGCCGCCTCCAGCCCAAGTCCTGTCTGATTTGTTCGACGCTTTGGCAACGTTGATGGCCACAGAGGTGGATGCGGCAGCCAGGGATCAGCACAATGTGGAGATTGCAAAAGTGAAAGATCAGATAGCCAAGGCTAAAGCGGACCTGGCGACAGAGAATGCTAGGATGGCTATACAGCGGGCTGAATTGGAAGCACATGCCTACCAGATTAGGCTGGATCAGAATGCTTCAGAGGAAGTCATGAGAAGAAGGTACCGATCGCGTCTCCTGTCGGTTTATGAGCCGCAGAATCTCTTCAACACACCAGGATCAGGAGCTGGTAACCAACCCATACTAAACCGGGCGGAGGCGCCAGGAACAGGGGCACCGGTTCAACCGCGCACGATGGACCCGCCTCGCCAGAACAACATTGTGCCACAGTATGTACCAACACCTCCTGGGCATTATTCCAACCCGTTGGACAGCATTGTGGCTGCCGCTTCACGCCTAGCGGCCCTCCCAACCGACGGCGAGTCACCAGTTGCAGTGGAAGCACGTCGGGCCAGGGATCTCCTTCAAACAACACTAAATCAATAGCAGGCGTATTCACACAGTCGTGAGAGGATTCATTCCACTCCCCGTCCAAGCCGGAGCTATAGCAGACACGTGGAGGACGAACCGGCCGTGTCCAATAGTGCACGTCGCCGAAATTCACCATGAGGAAACAAACCCGTCAGGGGGAGGCGCTAATGCACAGGATGTTGTGGACCATGGCCGCACACGTCGGGAGGCCGAGTTGGCAGCTCGACACGGAGCACGACAACATACTCCGGTTCACCCTACGGCCTCAGTGGAGCCAGGTGTGGTGTTCAGTTCCTTAGGGGTGCCGTGTCTTACCCCCGCTTTGCGTAATGTGAGACTACCCAAGGATTTCAAGGGACCTTGTAAGGTACTAAATTACACCGCCGATTTGCAACTAGAGGCGTGGGTGGAGAGCTATGAGATGGCAATGGAGATATTAGATGTGGATGAGGCAGTGTGTGCTAAATATTTCAGCATGATGTTGGAAGGAACAGCTCGCACTTGGTTGAAGAGCTTACCAACCAATTCTGTCGGATCATGGGCTGAGTTAAAGCACCGGTTTATCCAGAACTTCAAAGATACTTGTAAGCAGCCGATGTCAATCATGGATCTGGCCGCTTGTGTCCAAGAGGAAGGGGATTCCACGACCCATTGGGTCAAACGGGTCTCAACGATTTTGCATTCATCAAATCGTATCAATGCAGACACTGCATTGTTAACATTGGAAGGCAATTGCCGTTTCTTACCACTCAAACAGAAGTTGGGAAGACTCAAACGTCACAGCAATGATATGTCAATGCTCATGGCCGCTTTGGTTAAATACGCCGATTCAGATAATACCAAGGACCCAGACTCAGAGGAGGATAAACCGGGGAAAGGTAAGAAGAACGGCAATGCCAAGGGTCAGCAGCATAATCCGGCAGGCCATGGAAACGGCGGTAAGCGCAAGGCCGACAACAACTTGAGACTTTGTTGCTAACACCAATGCACAGGAGAATGGCCAGCGCCGTAAGGGCAAGCAGCCCCAGAGGGGCGGAGGTTCAGGCCCCAATTTGGAGCGCCTGTTAAATCAGCCCTGTCCAAAGCATGGATCAAAGGAGAAGCCAGCATCACATCTTTGGAAGGACTGTTATATCATGCGGGATTTCAAGAATTCCTATATGTTCCAGTATGATAACAACCCGCCCGGCGGTTCAGGAGGAGGTTTCCATGGGCCGGGCTACGGAGGTGGTGGTTCCGGTTTAGGGTTTCAAGGCAACCAAACCGGACACGTCAATCAAGGGCACCAGGGCAACCAGGGAGGTTACAACCATCAGGGGAATCAGCAGCAGCAGCAGTCGGGTTATCAGAGCAATCCCAAACAGCTAAATAGCGAGCAATATCATGTCTTCACTACTAGTTTGTGTAAACATGATCAGAAGCTTCACAAAAGGGCAGTAAACTCTGTTGAACCGGCAGCACCTTAGTATTTACGCTGGTCTGAGCAACCTATTCTGTGGAGTAGAGAGGATCACCCATCCCGGGTTGATAATCCAGGTCACTTGGCCCTGGTGGTAGCCCCTCAAGTTGGGGGATACAAGTTTACCAAAGTACTCATGGATGGGGGAAGTAGTATCAACATTTTATATTATGATACATTCCACTGTATGGGGTTGACAGATAAGAATCTTAAACCGTCGAATACGGTCTTTCATGGTGTGGTGCCTGGTAAGTCTGCATATCCTGTTGGCAAGATAGCTTTGGAGGTAGCTTTTGGAGATGACTATGATTCAAGGTCAGAAACATTGACATTTGAGGTGGTAAAGATCAAAAGTCCGTACCACGCCTTGTTTGGGCGACCGGCCTATGCTAAATTCATGGCGAGGCCGTGTTATGTTTATCTACAGCTTAAAATGCCAGGTCATAAGGGGACTATCATAGTACATGGAAGTAGAAAGATTGCTTTGGAGTGTGAGGAAGGTGATGCGGCTTATGCTGAGTCGGTTTGTGCCACGGAAGAGTTGAAATTCTATAAGGAGCAAGTTGATCCGGCAGACATGACCTCTTTGAAAAAGCCAACTACAGAACATGATCCGGCGTTGAAATTCAAATCGGCTACAGATACTAAGATGGTTGACTTTGTTCCTGGCGATTCATCCAAACAGTTCAGCATCAACGCTAACCTGGATCCCAAATAGGAAAGCGCGCTCATCGAGTTCATTCGTGAGAAACGGGACATCTTTGCATGGAAACCTTCTGACATGCCAGGTGTACTGAGGGAACTCGCTGAGCACACACTCAATATTGATCCTAAGTTTAAACCGGTCCGGCAGTTCCTCCGCCGCTTCAATGAAGAGAGACGGAAGGCTATCGGTGAAGAGGTAGCCGTCTATTGGCCGCAGGGTTTTGTTGTCGAGGTTTTTCATCCAGAGTGGTTAGCTAATCCGGTGCTGGTTCTTAAGAAAAACGGCACTTGGCACATGTGTGTGGATTACACAGATTTAAACAAGGCTTGCCCTGCAGACCCCTTTGCTCTCCCTCGCATTGATCAGATAATTGATGCTACGGCAGGTTGTGACCGTTTGTGTTTTCTGGATGCTTTCTCTGGTTATCATCAGATCAAAATGGCGGTTAAGGACCAGGAGAAAACAACTTCCATAAATCCCTTTGGAGCCTTCTGCTATGTCTCCATGCCTTTTGGACTCAAGAGTGCCCAGGCAACTTACCAACAATGTGTTCAGAATTGCCTTCATACAGAAATTGGGCGCAATGTTCATGCATATGTGGATGATATTGTGGTAAAATCCAGAAAGGAGGAGACATTGATAGATGATTTAAAAGAAACCTTTGACAATCTCCGGATTTATAAGATGATGCTCAATCCAGAGAAGTGTGTCTTTGGTGTCCCGGCAGGCAAGATCTTAGGTTTTCTGGTGTCAAACAAAGGCATTGAGGCTAATCCGGAAAAAAATGCAGCAATTACGTCCTTGGCTAAACCGGCGTGTATCAACGATGTTCAACGTCTGGCCGACCGGATTACAGCCTTGAGCTGGTTTATCAGTCGCCTTGGAGAGAAGGCCATCCCCTTATATCAGATGCTCAAGAAAATAGATAACTTTGTCTGGAGTGAGGCAGCTGATAAAGCGTTTGAGGATCTAAAGAGGCAGCTAGCTGAAACGCCCGTGCTTGCAGCACCAATCGATAAAGAGCAGTTACTATTATATGTGGCTGCTAATGCACGGGCTGTTAGCGTAGCTATTGTAGTAGAGCGCAAGGAGCTTGGCAAGGAATATCCGGTTCAACGGCCGGTTTATTATATCAGCGAGGTGCTCATTGAGTCAAAGCAGAGGTATCCGCATTGGCAAAAGCTGGTGTATGGAGTATTTATGGCAAGCCGGAAGCTTAAACATTATTTTCAGGGCCATCCCATCACAATGGTCAGCTCAGCTCCTCTGGGTGATATCATTCAAAACAGAGAAGCAACTAGCCGGATTGCCAAGTGGGCTATTGAGCTTGGACCTCATGGGCTCAAATATATAGCCCGCACAGCGATCAAATCCCAGGCACTCGTGGACTTCATCAATGATTGGACAGAGTTACAGGCACCTGAAGAGAAACCAGATAATACATATTGGACTATTCATTTTGATGGATCCAAACAGTTCGAGGGCTCGGGGGCTGGAGTCATACTAACTTACCCACGAGGTGACAAGTTTTGTTATGTCCTCCCTTTAATGTTCCCTTATACTAACAATGCAGCTGAATATGAGGCTTTGCTCCACGGTCTTCGGATGGCTAAGGAGATGAATTTGAGCCGGGTTAAGTGCTTCGGTGATTCAGATCTAGTGGCTCAGCAGGTGTCTGGCACTTGGGACTCTAAGGACCCACTCATGGCTGCATATCGGCGAGAGGTGGACGCAGTGGCTGGTCACTTTAAGGGTTATCAGGTGGAACATATAGACCGGCGGAAGAATGAAGTGGCGGACGCTTTAAGTCATCTTGGTTCCCAGCATAAACCGGTCCCGCCTAATGTCTTTCTTGATGTGTTGCATAATCCGTCAGTCAAGGTGCCAACCGAAGAAGATTTGACTATTCCTGATCCAGAGGCTCAGTTGGTGGTAGCTCTGCATGCCATACCGGATTGGATGATCCCATATCTGGCTTACATGAACCGGGGCGAGTTACCAGACGATGAAGCGTTGGCTCGACAGATAATCCGGCGTTCAAAGTCCATTACCATACTCAACGGGGAGTTACATCGTTACAGTGTTTCAGGAGCAATTCAGCGCTGTGTTTCTCCTCAAGAAGGTTGTGAGATTTTGCGAGAAATCCATGAAGGGGATTGAGGTCACCACGCCGGTTCAAAGTCTTTGGTTGCCAAAGCTTTTCGCCACGGTTTTTACTGGTTGACAGCGCATGCTGATGCAGAGGATTTAGTCAAGAGATGTGATGGATGTCAAAATTTGCCCGCCGTGCGCACGTTCCGGCTCAAGAGTTGCGGATGATTCCAATTACGTGTCCGTTTGCAACTTGGGGGCTTGATATGTTGGAAATATGCCCTAGAGGCAATAATAAAATGATTATTATATTTCCTTGTTCATGATAATTGTCTATTATTCATGCTATAATTCTATTATCCGGAAATCGTAATACATGTGTGAATACATAGACCACAATGTGTCCCTAGTGAGCCTCTAGTTGACTAGCTCGTTGATCAACAGATAGTCATGGTTTCCCGGCTACGGACATGGGGATGTCATTGATAATGGGATCACATCATTAGGAGAATGATGTGATGGACAAGACCCAAACCTAAGCATAGCACAAAGATCGTGTAAGTTCGTTTTGTGAGAGCTTTTCTAATGTCAAGTATCATTTCCTTAGACCATGAGATTGTGCAACTCCCAGATACCGTAGGAGTGCTTTGGGTGTATCAAACGTCACAACGTAACTGGTGGCTATAAAGGTGCACTACGGGTATCTCCGAAAGTGTCTGTTGGGTTGGCACGAATCGAGACTGGGATTTGTCACTCCGTATGATGGAGAGGTATCTCTGGGCCCACTCGGTAATGCATCATCATAACGAGCTCAATGTGACCAAGGGGTTGGTCACGGGATCATGCATTACGGTACGAGTAAAGTGACTTGCCGGTAACGAGATTGAACAAGGTATTGGGATACCGACGATCGAGTCTCGGGCAAGTAACGTACTGATTGACAAAGGGAATTGAATACGGGATTGATTAAGTCCTCGATCGTGGTTCATCTGATGAGATCATCGAGGAGCATGTGGGAGCCAACATGGGTATCCAGATCCCGCTGTTGGTTATTGACCGGAGAGGCGTCTCGGTCATGTCTGCGTGTCTCCCGAACCCGTAGGGTATACACACTTAAGGTTCGGTGATGCTAGGGTTGTAGAGATATTAGTATGCAGTAACCCGAAAGTTGTTCGGAGTCCCGGATGAGATCCCGGACGTCACGAGGAGTTCCAGAATGGTCCGGAGGTAAAGATTTATATATAGGAAGTCTAGTTTCGGCCAACGGGAAGGTTTCGGGGATTACCGGTATTGTACCGGGACCACCGGAAGGGTCCCGAGGGTCCACCGGATGGGGCCACCTATCCCGGAGGGCCCCATGGGCTGAGGTGGCGTGGGAACCAGCCCCTGATGGGCTGGTGCGCCCCACCCAAGGGCCCAAGGCGCCTAGGGTTGGAAACCCTAGGGGTCCGTTGCCCCCCGAGGGGGCATGCGCCCCCCTGGTTGGAAACCCTAAGGGGGCCGTTGCCCCCAGGGGCCGGCGCCCCCCTGTTAGATGGGATCTCCAAGGGGGCATGCGCCCCCTAGCCCCTATATATAGTGGAAGGGAGGGAGGGCAGCCGCACTTTGCTCTTGGCGCCTCCCTCTCCCTCCGTAACACCTCTCCTCCCCGCTTGTGCTTGGCGAAGCCCTGCCGGGATCCTGCTGCATCCACCACCACGCCGTCGTGCTGCTGGATCTTCATCAACCTCTCCTTCCCCCTTGCTGGATCAAGAAGGAGGAGACGTCTTCCCAACCGTACGTGTGTTGAACGCGGAGGTGCTGTCCGTTCGGCACTTGGTCATCGGTGATTTGGATCACGACGAGTACGACTCCATCATCCCCGTTCACTTGAACGCTTCCGCTCGCGATCTACAAGGGTATGTAGATGCACTCCTATTCCCCTCATTGCTAGAATACTCCATAGATTGATCTTGGTGATGCGTAGAATTTTTTTTAATTTCTGCTACGATCCCCAACAGTGGCATCATGAGCTAGGTCTATGCGTAGTTACTATGCACGAGTAGAACACAAAGTAGTTTTGGGCGTCGATATTGTCAATTTGCTTGCCGTTACTAGTCTTATCTTGATTCGCGACATCGTGGGATGAAGCGGCCCGGACCAACCTTACACGTACGCTTACGTGAGACCGGTTCCACCGACTGACATGCACTAGTTGCATAAGGTGGCTGGCGGGTGTCTGTCTCTCCCACTTCAGTCGGATCGGATTCGATGAACAGGGTCCTTATGAAGGGTAAATAGAAATTGGCAATTCACGTTGTGGTTTTGGCGTAGATAAGAAACGTTCTTGCTAGAAACCTACAACAGCCACGTAAAAACTTGCAACAACAATTAGAGGACGTCTAACTTGTTTTTGCAGCAAGTGTTTTGTGATGTGATATGGCCAAAGGTTGTGATGAATGATTAATGATATATGCGATGTATGAGATTGATCATGTTCTTGTAATAGGAATCACGACTTACATGTCAATGAGTATGACAACCGACATGAGCCATAGGAGTTGTCTTTATTTATTCATGACCTGCGTGTCAACATAAACGTCATGTAATTACTTTACTTTATTGCTAAAGCGTTAGCCATAGTAGTAGAAGTAATAGATGACAAGACAACTTCAAGAAGACACGATGATGGAGATCATGGTGTCATGCCGGTGACAACGATGATCATGGAGCCCCGAAGATGGAGATCAAAGGAGCAAATGATATTGGCCATATCATGTCACTATTTGATTGCATGTGATGTTTATCATGTTTTACATCTTATTTGCTTAGAACGACGGTAGCTTAAATAAGATGATCCCTCATAATAATTTCAATAAAGTGTTCCCCCTAACTGTGCACCGCTGCGAAGGTTCGTTGTTTCGAAGCACCACGTGATGATCGGGTGTGATAGATTCTAACGTTCGAATACAACGGGTGTAAGACAGATTTACACACGCAATACACTTAGGTTGACTTGACGAGCCTAGCATGTATAGACATGGCCTCGGAACACAGAAGACCGAAAGGTCGAGCATGAGTCGTATAGAAGATACGATCAACATGAAGATGTTCACCGATGTTGACTAGTCCGTCTCACGTGATGATCGGACACGACCTAGTTAACTCGGATCATGTTATACTTAGATGACTGGAGGATGTCTATCTGAGTGGGAGTTCATTGAATAATTTGATTAGATGAACTTAATTATCATGAACTTAGTCTAAAATCTTTACAATATGTCTTGTAGATCAAATGGCCCATGCTGTCCTCAACTTCAACGCGTTCCTAGAGAAAACCAAGCCGAAAGACGATGGCAGCAACTATACGGACTGGGTCCAGAACCTGAGGATCATCCTCATAGCTGCCAAGAAAGATGATGTCCTAGAAGCACCACTAGGTGACACACCCGTCCCATAGAACCAAGACGTTATGAACGCTTGGCAGACACATGCTGATGATTACTCCCTCGTTCAGTGCGGCATGCTTTACAGCTTAGAACCGGGGCTCCAAAAGCGTTTTGAGAGACACAGAGCATATGAGATGTTCGAAGAGCTGAAAATGGTTTTTCAAGCTCATGCTCGGGTCGAGAGATATGAAGTCTCCGACAAGTTCTTCAGCTGTAAGATGGAGGAAAATAGTTCTGTCAGCGAGCACATACTCAAAATGTCTGGGTTGCATAACCGCTTGACTCAGCTGGGAGTTAATCTCCCGGATGACGCGGTTATTGACAGAATCCTTCAGTCGCTTCCACCGAGCTACAAGAGCTTTGTGATGAACTTCAATATGCAGGGGATGGAAAAGACCATTCCTGAAGTACTTGCAATGCTGAAATCAGCAGAGGTAGAAGTCAAAAAGGAACATCAAGTGTTGATGGTGAATAAAACCACTAAGTTCAAGAAAGGCAAGGGTAAGAAGAACTTCAAGAAGGACGGCAAGGGAGTTGCCGCGCCCGGTAAGCAAGCTGCCGGGAAGAAGCCAAGGAATGGACCCAAGCCCGAGACTGAGTGTTTTTATTGCAAGGGAAGTGGTCACTGGAAGCGGAACTGCCCCAAATACTTAGCGGACAAGAAGGCCGGCATCACGAAAGGTATATGTGATATACATGTAATTGATGTGTACCTTACCAGTACTCGTAGTAGCTCCTGGGTATTTGATACCGGTGCGGTTGCTCACATTTGTAACTCAAAGCAGGAGCTGCGGAATAAGCGGAGACTGGCGAAGGATGAGGTGATGATGCGCGTCGGGAATGGTTCGTCGATGTGATCGCCGTCGGCATGCTACCTCTACATTTACCTACGGGATTAGTTTTAAACCTCAATAATTGTTATTTAGTGCTAGCTTTGAGCATGAACATTGTATCAAGATCTCGTTTA
This sequence comes from Triticum urartu, assembly GCF_056163025.1. NCBI lineage: Eukaryota > Viridiplantae > Streptophyta > Magnoliopsida > Poales > Poaceae > Triticum > Triticum urartu. The sequence goes on along the minus strand of NC_141878.1, from coordinate 97,865,101 downwards.
ATTCGAGATGGCTACTCATTTAAATCCGAGAATAATGGTTGTTCTATTTATATGAGAGATATGTTTTATGGTCATGCTCCGATGGTGAATGGTTTATTCTTAATGAATCTCGAGCGTAATGCTACACATATTCATAGTGTGAATACCAAAAGATGTAAGGTTGATAATGATAGTCCCACATACTTGTGGCACTGCCGCCTTGGTCACATAGGTGTCAAACGCATGAAGAAGCTCCATGCAGATGGACTTTTAGAGTCTCTTGATTACGAATCATTTGACACGTGCGAACCATGCCTCTTGGGTAAAATGACCAAGACTCCATTCTCAGGAACAATGGAGCGAGCAACCAACTTATTGGAAATCATACATACTGATGTGTGCGGTCCAATGAGTGTTGAGGCTCGCGGTGGCTATCGTTATGTTCTCACCCTCACTGATGACTTGAGTAGATATGGGTATGTATACTTAATGAAACACAAGTCTGAGACCTATGAAAAGTTCAAGGAATTTCAGAGTGAGGTTGAGAATCAACGTGACAGGAAAATCAAGTTCTTGCGATCAGATCGTGGGGGAGAATACTTGAGTCACGAATTTGGCACACACTTAAGAAAATGTGGAATTGTTTCACAACTCACGCCGCCTGGAACACCTCAGCGTAATGGTGTGTCCGAATGTCGTAATCGCACTCTATTAGCTATGGTGCGATCTATGATGTCTCTTACCGATTTACCGCTATCATTTTGGGGCTATGCTTTAGAGACTGCCGCATTCACTTTAAATAGGGCTCCGTCGAAATCCGTTGAGACGACATCGTATGAATTATGGTTTGGGAAGAAACCTAAGCTGTCGTTTCTAAAAGTTTGGGGATGCGATGCTTATGTCAAGAAACTTCAACCTGAAAAGCTCGAACCCCAGTTGGAAAAATGCGTCTTCATAGGATACCCTAAAGAAACTGTTGGGTATACCTTCTACCTCAGATCCGAAGGCAAGATCTTTGTTGCCAAGAATGGGTCCTTTCTAGAGAAAGAGTTTCTCTCGAAAGAAATGAAGGAAATATGCCCTAGAGGCAATAATAAAGTTATTATTTATTTCCTTATATCATGGTAAAAGTTTATTATTCATGCTAGAATTGTATTAACCAGAAACATAATACATGTGTGAATACATAGACAAACAGAGTGTCACTAGTATGCCTCTACTTGACTAGCTCGTTAATCAAAGATGGCTATGTTTCCTAACCATGGACAAAGAGTTGTCATTTGATTAACGGGATCACATCATTAGTTGAATGATCTGATTGACATGACCCATTCCATTAGCTTAGCACCCGATCGTTTAGTATGTTGCTATTGCTTTCTTCATGACTTATACATGTTCCTATGACTATGAGATTATGTAACTCCCGTTTGCCGGAGGAACACTTTGTGTGCTACCAAACGTCACAACGTAACTGGGTGATTATAAAGGAGCTCTACAGGTGTCTCCAAAGGTACATGTTGGGTTGGCGTATTTCGAGATTAGGATTTGTCACTCCGATTGTCGGAGAGGTATCTCTGGGCCCTCTCGGTAATGCACATCACTTAAGCCTTGCAAGCATTGCAAATAATGAGTTAGTTGCGGGATGATGTATTACGGAACGAGTAAAGAGACTTGCCGGTAACGAGATTGAACTAGGTATGGGATACCGACGATCGAATCTCGGGCAAGTAACATACCGATGACAAAGGGAACAACGTATGTTGTTATGCGGTCTGACCGATAAAAGATCTTCGTAGAATATGTAGGAGCCAATATGAGCATCCAGGTTCCGCTATTGCTTATTGACCGGAGACGTGTCTCGGTCATGTCTACATTGTTCTCGAACCCGTAGGGTCCGCACGCTTAAGGTTTCGATGACAGTTATATTATGAGTTTATGCGTTTTGATGTACCGAAGGTTGTTCGGAGTCCCGGATGTGATCACGGACATGACGAGGAGTCTCGAAATGGTCGATACATAAAGATTGATATATTGGAAGCCTATGTTTGGATATCGGAAGTGTTCCAGGTGAAATCGGGATTTTACCGGATTACCGGGAGGTTACCGGAACCCCCCCGGGAGGTATATGGGCCTTAGTGGGCCTTAGTGGAAGAGAGGAGAGGTGGCCAGAGATGGGCCGGCGCCCCTCCCCCCCTTGGTCCGAATAGGACAAGGAGAGGGGGCCGGCCCCCCTTCCTCCTCTCTCTCCTCTTCCCCCCCTCCGCGAATCCTATTCCAACTAGGAAAGGGGGGGGGGGAGTCCTACTCCCGGAGGGAGTAGGACTCCTCCTGGCGCGCCTCTCCTGGCCGGCCGCACTCCCCCCTTGAGCCTTTATATACGGAGGCAGGGGCACCCCCTAGAGACACAAGTTGATCCACGTGATCATATTCTTAGCCGTGTGCGGTGCCCCCTTCCACCATAGTCCTCGATAATATTGTAGCGGTGCTTAGGCAAAGCCCTGCGACAGTAGTACATCAAGATCGTCACCATGCCGTCGTGCTGACGGAACTCTTCCCCGACACTTTGCTGGATCGGAGTCCGGGGATCGTCATTGAGCTGAACGTGTGCTAGAATTTGGAGGTGCCGTAGTTTCAGTGCTTGATCGGTTGGGCCGTGAAGACGTACGACTACATCAACCAAGTTAACGCTTCCGTTGTTGATCTACAAGGGTACGTAGATCACACTCTCCCCCTCTCGTTGCTATGCATCACCATGATCTTGCGTGTGCGTAGGAAAATTTTGAAATTACTACGAAACCCTACAGTGGCATCCGAGCCTAGGTTTTATGTGTTGATGTTATATGCACGAGTAGAACACAAGTGAGTTGTGGGTGATATAAGTCATACTGCTTACCAGCATGTCATACTTTGGTTCGGCGGTATTGTTGGACGAAGCGGCCCGGACCGACGTTACGCGTACGCTTATGCGAGACCGGTTCTCCCGACGTGCTTTGCACATAGGTGGCTTGCGGGTGACAGTTTCTCCAACTTTAGTTGAACCGAGTGTGGCTACGCCCGGTCCTTGCGAAGGTTAAAACAGCACCAACTTGACATACTATCGTTGTGGTTTTGATGCGTAGGTAAGATTGGTTCTTGCTTAAGCCCGTAGCAGCCACGTAAAACTTGCAACAACAAAGTAGAGGACGTCTAACTTGTTTTTGCAGGGCAGGTTGTGATGTGATATGGTCAAGACATGATGCTAAATTTTATTGTATGAGATGATCATGTTTTGTAACCGAGTTATCGGCAACTGGCAGGAGCCATATGGTTGTCGCTTTATTGTATGCAATGCAATCGCGCTGTAATGCTTTACTTTATCACTAAGCGGTAGCGATAGTCGTGGAAGCACAAGATTGGCGAGACGACAACGATGCTACGATGGAGATCAAGGTGTCGTGCCGGTGACGATGGTGATCACGACGGTGCTTCGAAGATGGAGATCACAAGCACAAGATGATGATGGCCATATCATATCACTTATATTGATTGCATGTGATGTTTATCTTTTATGCATCTTATCTTGCTTTGATTGACGGTAGCATTATAAGATGATCTCTCACTAATTATCAAGAAGTGTTCTCCCTGAGTATGCACCGTTGCGAAAGTTCTTCGTGCTGAGACACCACGTGATGATCGGGTGTGATAGGCTCTATTTTCATATACAATGGGTGCAAAACAGTTGCACACGCAGAATACTCAGGTTATACTTGACGAGCCAAGCATATACAGATATGGCCTCGGAACACGGAGACCGAAAGGTCGAGCGTGAATCATATAGTAGATATGATGAACATAGCGATATTCACCAATGAAACTACTCCATCTCACGTGATGATCGGACATGGTTTAGTTGATTTGGATCACGTAATCACTTAGAGGATTAGAGGGATGTCTATCTAAGTGGGAATTCTTAAGTAATATGATTAAATTGAACTTAAATTTATCATGAACTTAGTCCTGGTAGTATTTTGCAAATTATGTTATAGATCAATAGCTCGCGTTGTTGCTTCCCTGTGTTTATTTTGATATGTTCCTAGAGAAAATTGTGTTGAAAAATGTTAGTAGCAATGATGCGGATTGGATCCGTGATCTGAGGTTTATCCTCATTGCTGGACAGAAGAATTATGTCCTTGATGCACCGCTAGGTGACAGACCTATTGCAGGAGCAGATGCAGACGTTATGAACGTTTGGCTAGCTGAATATGATGACTACTTGATTGTTTAGTGCACCATACTTAAATGGCTTAGAATCGGGACTTCAAAGACGTTTGGAACATCATGGACCATATGAGATGTTCCAGGAGTTGAAGTTAATATTTCAAGCAAATACCCGAGTTGAGAGATATGAAGTCTCCAATAAGTTCTATAGCTAAAAGATGGAGGAGAATCGCTCAACTAGTGAGCATGTGCTCAGATTGTCTGGGTAATACAATCGCTTGAATCAAGTGGGAGTTAATCTTCCAGATAAGATAGTGATTGACAGAATTCTCTAGTCACCATCACCAAGTTAGTAGAACTTCGTGATTAACTATAATATGCAAGGGATAACGGAAACAAGTCCCAAGCTCTTCGTTATGCTGAAATCAACGAAGGTAGAAATCAAGAAAAACATCAAGTGTTGATGGTTGACAAGACCACTAGTTTCAAGAAAAGGGCAAAGGGAAGAAAGGGAACCTCAAGAAGAACGGCAAGCAAGTTGCTGCTCAAGTGAAGAAGCCCAAGTCTGATCCTAAGCCTGAGACTAAGTGCTTCTACTGCAAAGGGACTGGTCACTGGAAGCAGAACTACCCCAAGTGATTGGCGGATAAGAAGGATGGCAAAGTGAACATAAGTATATTTGATATACATGTTATTGATGTGTACTTTACTAGTGTTTATAGCAACCCCTTAGTAATAGATACTAGTTCAGTTGCTAAGATTAGTAACTCAAAACGGGAGTTGCAGAATAAACAGAGACTAGTTAAGGGTGAAGTGACGATGTGTGTTGGAAGTGGTTCCAAGATTGATATGATCATCATCGCACACTCCCTATACTTTTGGGATTAGTGTTGAACCTAAATAAGTGTTATTTGGTGTTTGTGTTGAGCATGAATATGATTTGATCATGTTTATTGTAATACGGTTATTCATTTAAGTAAGAGAATAAATTGTTGTTCTGTTTACATGAATAAAACCTTATATGGTTACACACCCAATGAAAATAGTTCGTTGGATCTCGATCGTAGTAATACACATAATCATAATATTGAAACTAAAAGATGCAAAGTTAATAATGATAGTGCAACTTATTTGTGGCACTGCTGTTTAGGTCATATTGGTGTAAAGCGCATGAAGAAACTCCATGCTGATGGGCTTTTGGAATCACTTGATTATGAATCAGTTGATGCTTGTGAACCATGCCTCATGGGCAAGATGACTAAGACTCCGTTCTTAGGAACAATGGAGCGAGCAACAAATTTGTTGGAAATCATACATACTGATGTATGTGGTCTGATGAATATTGAGACTCACGACATGTATCATTATTTTCTGATCTTCACAGATGATTTGAGCAGATATGAGTATATCTACTTGATGAAACATAAGTCTGAAACATTTGAAAAGTTCAAAGAATTTCAGAGTGAAGTGGAAAATCATCGTAACAAGAAAATAAAGTTTCTATGATCTGATCGTGGAGAAGAGTATTTGAGTTATGAGTTTGGTCTTCAGTTAAAACAATGTGAAATAGTTTCACTACTCACGCCACCTGGAACACCATAGTATAATGGTGTGCCCGAACGTCATAACCGTACTTTATTAGATATGGTGCGACCTATGATGTCTCTTACCGATCTACCACTATCGTTTTGGGGTTATGCATTAAAGACAGCTGCATTCACGTTTAAAAGGGCACCATCTAAGTCCGTTGAGACGACACAATCTGAACTGTGGTTTGGCAAGAAACCAAAGTTGTCGTTTCTTGAAGTTTGGGATTGTGATGCTTATATGAAAAAGTTTCATCCTGATAAGCTCAAACCCAAATCGGAGAAATATGTCTTCATAGGATACCCAAAGGAGGCTATTGGGTACACCTTCTATCACAGATCCGAAGGCAAGACATTCGTTGCTATGAATGGATCCTTTCCAGAGAAGGAGTTTCTCTCGAAAGAAGTGAGTGGGAGGAAAGTAGAAAACTTGATAAGGTAATTGTACCATCTCCCTTATTGGAAAGTAGTTCATCACAGAAATCTGTTCTTGTGACTACTACACCAATTAGTGAGGAAGCTAATGATGATGATCATGTAACTTCAGATCAAGTTACTACCGAATCTCGTAGGTAAACCAGAGTGAGATCTGCACCAGAGTGGTACGGCAATCCTGTTCTGGAAGTCATGTTACTAGACCATGACGAACTTGCGAACTATGAAGAAGCGATGGTGAGCCCAGATTCTGCAAAATGGCTTGAGGCCATGAAATCTGAGATGGGATCCATGTATGAGCACAAAGTATGGACTTTGGTTGACTTGCCCGATGATCGGCAAGCCATAGAAAATAAATGGATCTTCAAGAGGAAGACGGACGCTGATAGTAGTGTTACTATCTACAAAGCTAGAATTATCGCAAAAGGTTTTCGACAAAGTTCAAGGTGTTGACTACGATGAGATTTTCTCACTCGTATCGATGCTTAAAAGTCTGTCCAAATCATGTTAGCAATTGCCGCATTTTATGAAATCTGGCAAATGGATAACAAAACTGCAATCCTTAATGGACTTCTTAAAGAAAGAGTTGTATATGATGCAACCAGAAGGTTTTGTCAATCCTAAAGGTGCTAACAAAATAAGCAAGCTCCAGCGATCCATCTATCGACTGGTGCAAGCATCTCGGAGTTGGAATAAACGCTTTGATAGTATGATCAAAGCATATAGATTTATACAGACTTGCGGTGAAGCCTGTATTTACAAGAAAGTGAGTGGGAGCACTACAACATTTCTGATAAGTATATGTGAATGACATATTGTTGATCGGAAATAATGTAGAATTATTCTGCAAAGCATAAAGGAGTGTTTGAAAGGAGTTTTTCAAATAAAGACCTCGGTGAAGCTGCTTACATATTGAGCATCAAGATCTATAGAGATAGATCAAGACGCTTGATAAGTTTTTTTCAATGAGTACATACCTTGACAAGATTTTGAAGTAGTTCAAAATGGAACAGTCATAGAAAGGGTTCTTACCTATGTTACAAGGTATGAAGTTGAGTAAGACTCAAAGCCCGACCACGGCAGAAGATAGAAAGAGAATGAAAGTCATTCCCTATGCCTCAGCCATAGGTTCTATAAAGTATGCCATGCTGTGTACCAGATCTATTGTATACCCTACACTGATTTTGGCAAGGGAGTACAATGGTGATCTAGGAGTAGATCAATGGACAGCGGTCAAAATTATCCTTACTGGAATAAGGATATGTTTCTCGATTACGGAGGTGACAAAAGGTTCGTCATAAAGAGTTACATCGATGCAAGTTTTGACACTGATCTAGATAACTTTAAGTCTCAATCTGGATACATATTGAAAGTGGGAGCAATTAGCTAGAGTAGCTCCGTGCAGAGCATTGTTGACATAGATATTTGCAAAATACATACGGATCTGAATATGGCAGACCTGTTGACTAAAATTCTCTCACAAGCAAAACATGATCACACCTTAGTACTCTTTGGGTGTTAATCACATAGCGATGTGAACTAGATTACTGAATCTAGTAAACCCTTTGGGTGTTGGTCACATGGCGATGTGAACTATGGGTGTTAATCACATGATGATGTGAACTATCGATGTTAATCACATGGTGATGTGATCTAGATTATTGACTCTAGTGCAAGTGGGATACTGAAGGAAATATGTCCTAGAGGCAATAATAAAGTTATTATTTATCTCTTTATATCATGATAAAAGTTTATTATTCATGCTAGAATTTTATTAACAAGAAACATAATACATGTGTGAATACATAGACAAACAGAGTGTCACTAGTATGCCTCTACTTGACTAGCTCGTTAATCAAAGATGGTTATGTTTCCTAACCATGGACAAAGAGTTGTCATTTGATTAACGGGATCACATCATTAGTTGAATGATCTGATTGACATGACCCATTCCATTAGCTTAGCACCCGATCGTTTAGTATGTTGCTATTGCTTTCTTCATGACTTATACATGTTCCTATGACTATGAGATTATGTAACTCCCGTTTGCCGGAGGAACACTTTGTGTGCTACCAAACGTCACAACGTAACTGGGTGATTATAAAGGAGCTCTACAGGTGTCTCCAAAGGTACATGTTGGGTTGGCGTATTTCGAGATTAGGATTTGTCACTCCGATTGTCGGAGAGGTATCTCTGGGCCCTCTCGGTAATGCACATCACTTAAGCCTTGCAAGCATTGCAAATAATGAGTTAGTTGCGGGATGATGTATTACGGAACGAGTAAAGAGACTTGCCGGTAACGAGATTGAACTAGGTATGGGATACCGACGATCGAATCTCGGGCAAGTAACATACCGATGACAAAGGGAACAACGTATGTTGTTATGCGGTCTGACCGATAAAAGATCTTCGTAGAATATGTAGGAGCCAATATGAGCATCTAGGTTCCGCTATTGGTTATTGACCGGAGACGTGTCTCGATCATGTCTACATTGTTCTCGAACCCGTAGGGTCCGCACGCTTAAGGTTTCGATGACAGTTATATTATGAGTTTATGCGTTTTGATGTACCGAAGGTTGTTCGGAGTCCCGGATGTGATCACGGACATGACGAGGAGTCTTGAAATGGTCGAGACATAAATATTGATATATTGGAAGCCTATGTTTGGATATCGGAAGTGTTTCGGGTGAAATCGGGATTTTACCGGATTACCGGGAGGTTACCGGAACCCCCCGGGAGGTATATGGGCCTTAGTGGGCCTTAGTGGAAGAGAGGAGAGGTGACCAAAGATGGGCCGTGCGCCCCTCCCCCCTTGGTCCGAATAGGACAAGGAGAGAGGGCCGGCCCCCCTTCCTCCTCTCTCTCCTCTTCCCCCCCCTCCGTGAATCCTATTCCAACTAGGAAAGGGGGGGAGTCCTACTCCCGGAGGGAGTAGGACTCCTCCTGGCGCACCTCTCCTGGCCGGCCGCACTCCCCCCTTGAGCCTTTATATATGGAGGCAGGGGCACCCCCTAGAGACACAAGTTGATCCACGTGATCATATTCTTAGCCGTGTGCGGTGCCCCCTTCCACCATAGTCCTTGATAATATTATAGCGGTGCTTAGGCGAAGCCCTGCGACAGTAGTACATCAAGATCGTCACCACGCCGTCGTGCTGACGGAACTCTTCCCCGACACTTTGCTGGATCGGAGTCCGGGGATCGTCATTGAGCTGAACGCGTGCTAGAACTCGGAGGTGCCGTAGTTTCGATGCTTGATCGGTCGGGCCGTGAAGACGTACGACTACATCAACCAAGTTAACGCTTCCGTTGTTGATCTACAAGGGTACGTAGATCACACTCTCCCCCTCTCGTTGCTATGCATCACCATGATCTTGCGTGTGCGTAGGAAAATTTTGAAATTACTACGAAACCCAACAAGAAATAAGTGGGAGGAAGGTAGAACTTGATGAAGTATTACCTCTTGAACCGGTAAGTGGCGCAACTCAAGAAAATGTTCCTGAGGTGCCTGCACCGACTAGAGAGGAAGTTCATGATGATGATCATGAAACTTCAGATCAAGTTGCTACTGAACTTCATAGGTCCACAAGGACACGTTCCACACCAGAGTGGTACGGCAACCCTGTCTTGGAAATCATGTTGTTAGACAACGGTGAACCTTCGAACTATGAAGAAGCGATGGCGGGCCCGGATTCCGACAAATCGCTGGAAGCCATGAAATCCGAGATAGAATCCATGTATGAAAACAAAGTATGGACTTTGACTGACTTGCCCGAAGATCGGCGAGCCATAGAAAATAAATGGATCTTTAAGAAGAAGACAGACGCGGATGGTAATGTGACCATCTATAAAGCTCGGCTTGTCGCTAAGGGTTATCGACAAGTTCAAGGGGTTGACTACGATGAGACTTTCTCACCCGTAGCGAAGCTGAAGTCCGTCCGAATCATGTTAGCAATTGCCGCATTCTATGATTATGAGATATGGCAAATTGATGTCAAAACGGCATTCCTTAATGGTTTCCTTAAGGAAGAATTGTATATGATGCAGCCGGAAGGTTTTGTCGATCCTAAGAATGCTGACAAGGTGTGCAAGCTCCAACGCTCGATTTATGGGCTGGTGCAAGCATCTCGGAGTTGGAACATTCGCTTTGATGAGATGATCAAAGCGTTTGGGTTTATGCAGACTTATGGAGAAGCCTGCGTTTACAAGAAAGTGAGTGGGAGCTCTGTAGCATTTCTCATATTATATGTGGATGACATAATGTTGATGAGAAATGATATAGAATTCTTGGAAAGCATAAAGGCCTATTTGAACAAGTGTTTTTCAATGAAGGACCTTGGAGAAGCTGCTTATATATTAGGCATCAAGATCTATAGAGATAGATCGAGACACCTCATCGGTCTTTCACAAAGTACGTACCTTGACAAGATATTGAAGAAGTTCAATATGGATCAGTCCAAGAAGGGGTTCTTGCTTGTATTGCAAGGTGTGCGATTGAGCATGGCTCAATGCCCGACCACGGCAGAAGATATAGAAGAGATGAGTGTCATCCCCTATGCCTCAGCCATAGGGTCTATTATGTATGCCATGCTGTGTACCAGACCTGATGTAAACCTTGCCGTAAGTTTGGTAGGTAGGTACCAAAGTAATCCCGGCAAGGAACACTAGACAGCGGTCAAAAACATCCTGAAGTACCTGAAAAGGACCAAGGATATGTTTCTCGTTTATGGAGGTGGCGAAGAGCTCGTCGTAAAGGGTTACGTTGACGCTAGCTTCGACACTGATCTGGATGACTCTAAGTCACAAACCGGATACGTGTATATTTTGAATGGTGGGGCAGTAAGCTGGTGCAGTTGCAAGAAAAGCGTCGTGGCGGGATCTACATGTGAAGCAGAATACATGGCAGCCTCGGAGGCAGCACAAGAAGCAATCTGGGTGAAGGAGTTCATCACCGACCTAGGAGTCATACCCAATGCGTCGGGGCCGATGGCTCTCTTCTGTGACAACACTGGAGCTATTTCCCTTGCCAAGGAGCCCAGGTTTCACAGGAAGACCAGGCATATCAAGCGTCACTTCAACTCCATTCGTGAAAGTGTTCTAAATGGAGACATAGAAATTTGTAAAGTACATACGGACCTGAATGTAGCAGATCCGTTGACTAAACCTCTCCCTAGAGCAAAACATGATCAACACCAGAATTCCATGGGTGTTCGATTCATCATAATGTAACTAGATGATTGACTCTAGTGCAAGTGGGAGACTGTTGGAAATATGCCCTAGAGGCAATAATAAAATGATTATTATATTTCCTTATTCATGATAATTGTCTATTATTCATGCTATAATTGTATTATCCGGAAATCGTAATACATGTGTGAATACATAGACCATAATGTGTCCCTAGTGAGCCTCTAGTTGACTAGCTCGTTGATCAACAGATAGTCATGGTTTCCTGGCTATGGACATGGGGATGTCATTGATAACGAGATCACATCATTAGGAGAATGATGTGATGGACAAGACCCAAACCTAAGCATAGCACAAAGATCGTGTAAGTTCGTTTTGTGAGAGCTTTTCTAATGTCAAGTATCATTTCCTTAGACTATGAGATTGTGCAACTCCCAGATACCGTAGGAGTGCTTTGGGTGTATCAAACGTCACAACGTAACTAGGTGGCTATAAAGGTGCACTACGGGTATCTCCGAAAGTGTCTGTTGGGTTGGCACGAATCGAGACTGGGATTTGTCACTTCGTATGACGGAGAGGTATCTCTGGGCCCACACGGTAATGCATCATCATAATGAGCTCAATGTGACCAAGGGGTTGGTCACGGGATCATGCATTACGGTACGAGTAAGTGACTTGCCGGTAACGAGATTGAACAAGGTATTGGGATACCGACGATCGAGTCTCGGGCAAGTAACGTACGGATTGACAAAGGGAATTGAATACGGGATTGATTAAGTCCTCGACATCGTGGTTCATCCGATGAGATCATCGAGGAGCATGTGGGAGCCAACATGGGTATCTAGATCCCGCTGTTGGTTATTGACCGGAGAGGCGTCTCGGTCATGTCTGCGTGTCTCCCGAACCCGTAGGGTCTACACACTTAAGGTTCAGTGACGCTAGGGTTGTAGAGATATTAGTATGCAGTAACTCGAAAGTTTTTTGGAGTCTCGGATGAGATCCCGGATGTCATGAGGAGTTCCAGAATGGTCCGGAGGTAAAGATTTATATATAGGAAGTCCAGTTTCAGCCAGCGGGAAGGTTTTGGGGATTACCGGTATTGTACCGGGACCACCGGAAGGGTCCCGAGGGTCCACCGGATGGGGCCACCTATCCCGGAGGGCCCCATGGGCTGAGGTGGCATGGGAACCAGCCCCTGATGGGCCGGTGCGCCCCACCCAAGGGCCCAAGGCGCCTAGGGTTGGAAACCCTAGGGGGCCGTTGCCCCTCGAGGGGGCATGCGCCCCCCTGGTTGGAAACCCTAAGGGGCCGTTGCCCCCAGGGGCCGCTGCCCCCCCTTTTAGATGGGATCTCCAAGGGGGCATGAGCCCCCTAGCCCCTATATATAGTGGAAGGGAGGGAGGGCAGCCGCACCTTGCTCTTGGCGCCTCCCTCTCCCTCCGTAACACCTCTCCTCCCCGCTTGTGCTTGGCGAAGCCCTGCCGGGATCCTGCTGCATCCACCACCACGCCGTCGTGCTGCTGGATCTTCATCAACCTCTCCTTCCCCCTTGCTGGATCAAGAAGGAGGAGACGTCTTCCCAACCGTACGTGTGTTGAACGCGGAGGTGCTGTCCGTTCGGCACTTGGTCATCGATGATTTGGATCACGGCGAGTACGACTCCATCATCCCCGTTCACTTGAACGCTTCCGCTCGCGATCTACAAGGGTATGTAGATGCACTCCTATTCCCCTCGTTGCTAGAATACTCCATAGATTGATCTTGGTGATGCGTAGATTTTTTTTAAATTTATGCTACGATCCCCAACATGATATGGTTGGACCCTTCAAGCGCTCTAAGGACAAAAAGACCCACCTGTTAGTAGTAGTTGATAAATTCACTAAATGGGTGGAGGCAAAGCCAGTCAGCAAGTGTGATGCAGCCATGGTGGTTCAATTCATCAAGAAGGTGATATTCCGGTTTGGCTTTCCACACAACATTATAACAGATAATGGTACTAACTTGTCAAAAGGGGAGATGGAAGAATTTTGTCAACGTGAGCACATCCGGCTCGATCTAGCGTCGGTGGCTCACCCCCAATCTAATGGTCAAGCAGAGAGGGCAAATCAAGAAATTCTACGGGGTATCAAACCCAGGCTTATGGTTCCCTTAAAGTGGACGCCGGGTTGTTGGGTTGAGGAGCTACCTTCTGTGTTATGGAGCATCAACACCACACCCAATAGGTCTACGGGTTATACACCTTTCTTCATGGTCTATGAGAGGAGGCCATTCTTCCTAGTGACATCCATCACGATTCTCCCCGTGTGAGAGATTATGTTGAGGCTGATAATGAGAAGGCACGTCAGAATTCGGACCTGTTGGATGAAGAGCGTGATCTTGCAGCAGCACGATCGGCGATTTATCAACAAGATCTCCGACGTTATCACAGCCGCCGGGTTAAAACCAGAACCTTTCAAGAAGGCGATTTGGTGCTCCGACTCATCTAGGATCAGACTAATATGCACAAGTTATCCCCACCTTGGGAAGGACCCTTTGTGGTCAGCAAAAATCTGCACAACGGGTCTTACTACCTCATTGATGTTCGAGAGCATAAAGACCCACGTCAATCGGAGGAGGAGACCAAGCGGCCATGGAACATAGCTCTTCTTCGGCCTTACTATACTTGAGCCATAGGCTCTTCCTATGTACATATTTACGATAATATATGTATTATATAATAAACCGGATCCTCCATTAAAGCGGGGTCTCTGTTCTTTTTACATCATGTGTGTGCTCACAAGAGTTTCTACTGACAAAGCGGAGTTTTTTGTTAAACCGATCTCTACAGCCGCACGGATATAAAGAATATCACTAGGGGGCTTGGTCATATCTGAACCATAGCTACACCTCTTGATCGGTTTGAAACGACAAAGGGATATCACTAGGGGGCTTGGTTGTTATCACACCACAGCTACACCTCTTGATAGGTGTTTAGCCAGAAAGGAAATTATGTGGGGCCAAAGAGAGTGTTGCACAAAGCACAAACTCAAACATGGGCACCCATGGAGCACAACTCACAAAGTTACTTAGGGGCTCTTTGTGCAAGCAACAAAGAGTTTGAAAAGACCCTCGTAATTGGCTATCAAGCCACGGCTTGGAAGCCTGGTGTATTCACCTAAAAACCCGGGTTAACCTGCCTTCATCAAGTAAGCCACTCCTATCCAGGTAATCCTGGTATGAACCATCGTTTGACATGTCAATCTTTTATAGACCCTGAACTTGTTAAAGTTAAAGTGATGATTGGTTAATTGGAGGCCCATCTTAAAAGGCTTTGTTAAATGGTTTAACTCAAAGGCCTGGCAGCCCATGAAAAGCCTCGATTTGGAGCCTGGCAGCTCGTAAAAAGCCTTGCATATTTTCCTGTTTTGTTTGTTGAAATTCATAAGTATTTTTTGATAAACTGGTGTCCTTGACCCGGCTTGCTTCTCAATTACAAGTTGTTGACACATGATCAGTTATAAACCGGTGTTTATTGACCTGGTCTGGTTTGACTAAATCACTAGTGTTATAAAGAAAACCCGGTAGTTATCCCGGTCCGGTTTAATATATAAACCAGCAATATAGAGATGAGGTTATCAACGCTCCGGATTGGTATTAACACCTTTGCCGTATACACCGTTGGTCAACCAATGAGGTATGTTATGTATACTGCTTTTTGTACAAAACACTTTGATTATTTCATATATGTCCTGTACACTTCCTGGATATATTGAACCGCTAGACACTTTTAAGTTGTTAAACCCAGGAACACAATTCATCATGGGTTATGCATAAATATATCCCAAAGGGTGGCACAAGTTGTCATGAGGCATTACAAAACAAGCTCGATGGCATGGCAAATAAAGGAGTTTTTAGCTATCCTATTACAAGAAGCCTTCAAAACGGCTCCAATGGCATAATTGTTTTTCACAAGATCGGCACACGATGGACAGTAAACCGGCAACCGGTTTAGGATGCTTCGTCTGGACGGTTTGATGGTTGCGGGTCAGTTGGTGTGGGCACTTCTTCATCCCTCCCCAGATGCTGGAAATCAACCGTTGACCAACCAATTCCAGTTAAAGCTTGAAACACTGCTTCTTCATGGATAAGATTGGAGGGGTTAATATCAGGAGCATAAGTGTGCTTACGAATCAGAGGTACAAGTTCTTCAACTTCATGGATGTCGGCCGGCTGCCTCTTCCCCTCCGCATTGTAAAATGGTTGAAAATGGGACAAATCTGTATCATCGGCCAACTTGCTGGCTGCTGGCCGCATCTGTTTGGTCAGCCGCCGGAGATCATCATTGTCAAATTTGGGACCATCTTCTTTAACACCTGGGTATCCTTTGATGATGTCTTCCGCTTCAAGATTTGGAATCCAGGCTTTTTCTCGAATAAGTGCAGTTAAAGCTCCAGCTCTGGCAGCTGCTTTCTTCAACTCGGCGATGTGGGCTGGTAACATGGCCAACTTCTCAAGAGTTTCCTTAATCAAAGTGGGAGCCGGTTTGTTATAAGCTGCCATGCAAATAGCCCGCTGAGACCCAGAGTACAGCTGTTCAATCAATGTGTATGCCTCTTTGAGTTTCATCCGCATATCTGTGCCAAGATGAACGATCTGGGTACCTGTCAAAGATTTTATCAACATTTTGGTCAGTTATAAGGTTCATCAACTTATGCAACACACATAAAGCAGGCACTTACCAAAGATAGTAGAGGTCATATCATTGATTTGGTGTTTCAAACCGGCTAGTTCATCTACCACTGGCTTCAGGGCTGCCTCGGCGTCTATAGCTCTTATGGTTAAACCGGATTTCTCGGTTTCCTAGTCAGCACGATCTTTGTTGAAAGATTCTTTCAACTTTTCCATCACGGCCAGGGCCTGGGTCAGCTCTTCTTTGGCTTTTTCAGCCTCGGCTTGTTGTGACTTCACATTCTCTTGCAAGTCAGAATTTCGGGCATCTTTGCTTCCCAGTTCAGCCTGCCACGTTGAAGGTATGTTAAACAAACAGTATATATATGTGCTAAGTACAAAGCGTATAACAGAGTTATGCACTTCATACTTGGGGGCTAATGCCTATTTGCTCTCAAGTACTATACTTTATACAAGTCTCCAGAACAATGCAAGCATTATCCTTGACACTTGGGGGCTAATGTGCGTCTGTTCTAAAACGGATGTGTGGATTAAAAACCGGATTAACTTGCCAAGTTAAACCGGCCTTTGGGGCTATGCTGCAGAAAGTTATCTAATTATTTCAAGATGAGTCTTATCTATTGTTAGAGACCTGCCATTGCAAGGATTAATGATGAGATGCTTAAAGTGTTACAAAGACCCGGTTTATGATTAACAATCGTAAAACGGCCCTTGGGGGCTACTTGGGATAGTATTTCAGCTATAAATCAATAAACAAAGGGAGAGGAATTTACCTCATATCGCTCTTTCATCAAGTTCACCAAACCGGCTTCATAATCCTGACTTGAGTGCAGACGGTTCAAGAAGCTAGAATGGAGCTCATCAGCGTTAAGATGAGAATAGTTTGATAAATCGCTGCTCCATTTACCTTTCTCCATGGAAGCTTGCTCTTCTTTGGCACTGTGTTCAGCCAAAATGACGGGATGGCCAGGAGAGCTGTGGCCCATTCCAGTAATAATAACGTCATCACCTTGGCCTTGAGGGTTTTTGGTTGATGATATTAGAATTTCAGCATCTTTCACCGAACTAGCCCGGTTTGGTTCTGCCAGTTTGACATCAGGCGCGTCAGGATCAGTGTCTGCTGGTTCATTAGTATTTTGGCCTTCAAGGGGCGGGTTATCAGAAGCAGCTTCAGGATGAGGGCTTTCCGGTTCACGAGTTTGTTCTGGTTCACCTCTTGGTTCTTCTTCTTCCGCGACCGGATATTCGAGCAGATTGGTGGTCCGAGCTTTCTTACTGGGTCTGGCTTTGGCCCTGCAAACAGAATAAAAGAGGGTTAACATCCTATTCAAAGGATTTATGACGCATTGAAAGGAAAGGTTTTTACAACTCACCCGGCCACAGTTTTCAAAGGGGGGAGTTGAGTTGCTGTCGATTCACCAGAAGATGAAGGAGGTGTCACCTGATAATTTGAATCGGACGGATTAAGAGGCTGTCTGAAATAACCTGCCTTGGGGTAAGAATGGTCAGAAGTAGGAGAGACCTCAGACCGGCGCTTCCGAACCGGAGTATCAGGTAAACCGGCTGAAGTGACCTGTTGGCCACTGTGTCGGGTTGTCCGGCGAGCTTCATGTTGCTGAGTCTTCAAAATAAATGTTGGATCCAAGTGAGCAAGAGGATGAGAAAAGCTTACTTTCCGGAATGCTTGGCGAGTTTTTTGTGTTGGCATAGAGTCTGAACCGGAGGAAAGGGTAATTACCTCTACGTCATCAGCTTGACTAGCTTCTGCGTCCTCCTGAGGAAGATCATTGTTAATGAGATGCATGAAAAGAGAGCCAAGTGAGTCAAGTTCTACCTCAACTTCTGGATCATCAGTATCATCATCAAGCTCCATATTAATCCGGTCAGCCGTTTTCCGTTTTGACGTCCGTTTTACGGCTTTGATCTTTGGGCGGGATGGCTTGAACGCTTTGTCTCCAGTCGGCTTTGCCGCTTTCTCTACGGTTTTCCGTTTCCAGAAGGGGTCATCTCCCTATATACAAAGAAGAAGGATTACAGGTTGCATAAGCTAAAAATATTAGAGACGAGGGGGAAATATAATGCTTACAACATGCGGTTTGTTTTTGGCATAGAAGGGACTCAGACCGGTTTGACTACAGATCAGTTCCGATTCATTCAGAATATTCTTTACACCTTCAGTGACTTCTTCCTCAGATAATTGGATGTTGCAATGGCGTTGAGGGTCGTCAACCTCACCGGTATATTCACACATTAAACCGGGACGCCGGCTTAGCGGCAAGATACTCCAGGATATCCAACAGTGCACAAAGTCCATGCCTGTTAAACCGTTCGCCATAAAGGCCCGGAGTTTGGCGAGTTGAGGAGCGTATTTTGGCCTTTCTGAAGAGCTCAGGCATTGTGGCATTGGGTGAGTGTTGGATAGTCTATGATCACGAAAGCCGGGGAGGGGATTTTCATCTTCAGGCGAAGTGTCTCTGCAATAAAACCAAGTTTGGTTCCATTCCTTTGGGTGGCTATGATGTTTGGCATGAGAAAATTCAACTTCTTTCCGCTTTTGAATCGAGACACCACCAAGTTCTGTGTTCGGTCCATTTACAAACTCTGTGCGCCGGTTTAAGTGGAAGAAATCCCGGAACTGTTCTGCAGTTGGTTCTTCTTGTAAATATACTTCACAGAAGACCTGGAAGTTGCATAAATTGGAGACCGAGTTGGGACCGATATCTTGAGGATGAAGTTGGAAGCTAGCAAGCACATCTCGGTAAAACTTTGATCCTGGCGGTTTCAAGCCACGGCCTATGTGATCAACAAAGATCACCACCTCGCCCTGCCTTGGGGTCGGAGGATTTTCTGTTCTGGGAACTCGCCATTTGATTTTAGTTTTCTTAGGTAGGGAGCCGATGCTGACCATCTCATTCAACTGAGTCTCAGTAACCCGGGAACGAGCCCAGTTGCAGGCAGTGAATTGTTTGGCCATTGCGAAATAAACAAGCTGAAAATGAAAGGCTGGTTTATAAATCACGCATGATTATATGCACGATACAATGGAGTAAGAGACATACTGATAGAGGACATGGCATAAACCGGAGATCAATGCAATAATGCATAAAAGGTAATACCACGATAGGGGTACTCAGACACTGTTAAACTGGAATATAATTATGGAGACAAAAGGCTCTTCCGGTTTATCAGAGGGCTAATGGTACAGATTGATTATGCAAAGTTAAACCGCTTATGAGGGTGTGAGGAGAAACAGATTTCATAGAGATGTATAAATATTTCGGATCTAAGATAAGACAGAAAAGCAAAATATTTTGACCTAAAAAGGGTAAGACCCGAAACAGTTTATGAAGGACTGCAACAGTTTTTTGCGTATAAGGATTTCTGAGGGTAACAAAAGATTCATCACAACAAGGATATGATAAGTACGAAGCATTCATCTACGGGCCAAGGAAGAATAGCGTTATAAGCTTTGACGAACTTCAAGAACAGCGAGGAAACCCTAATGGATCTAGGAAAGAAGGGAGAAGGACTTACTGCGACCACGGAAGCCGCGGAAAGGGCGCTGTGGGACTCTGGTGCGAATAGGATGATGCAACGGCCGACGACGAAGCAGAGGCGAGGGTCAAAGATGACGGCAGTGCTCGAGTGCGGGGTCATCGAGAGGAAGAAGAAGAGATGAATGGGTAGCGGAAAGAAAAGAAAGGGGTCCTCTGCCCCTATTTATAAGGCGAAGCGGTAAAACGGCAAGTGCGGGAGTCGAGGAGCCCAAAAAATGGATAAGTTAATAAAGGTGTCACCTCGGTGACTGAATACACATTAAATGAAGGTAATCTCCAATGTTGACGGATGGATGACGTTAGGGCGGTTTATCATAATTTGGAAGTATGACGTCACGGCGGTTTACAAGATCAAGGTGAAGATATGAGAGAAGATTTTTTCTAAGTGTAGAAGATTGACATGAACAAGTTCAGACCAATCTGGGGCCTAATGTTGGGGATATTACTACTTGAGGTAAACCGGCCTTATGTAGCCGGTTTGACTCTTTGAATATTAGAAGCCCATGAAGATGCAAGGATGATGGCGCTTTACGGAAGGCCCAAGGCCCAAAGGTGGGTTACAGCCTGTAAATGTAAACCGACCTAGTCATGTATCTTGTATTGTAAGATAGGAAGAGTAGAGACCGAACCGGACACGTTTATGATCCGGCTTTGGGACTCTGTAGCCCGGCGGGCGTCAACCTATGAATATAAAGGGACGACCCGGCCGTGGTTTAGGGAAAGACAACAACTCGAGAGCCAGACAAAGCGGATTCGCTCCCTGGCCTTCGAAACCCTAGAAATACCAATCACAACTAGACGTAGGCTTTTACCTTCCTCGAAGGGGGCGAACTAGTATAAAACTCCCCATGTCCCCTTGTCCGGTTTAACCCCTTTAAGCTAAACCGTAGCGATGGCTCCATGACTAAGTCCCTTCACAAGGACATCTACCGTGACAAACCCACGACAGTCATATTTCCGTAGTGCTTAGGCGAAGCCCTACGGAGATAGCATCACCACCACCGTCACCATGCCGTCATGCTGCTAGAACTCATCCACTACTTCGCCGTCTTGCTGGATCAAGAAGGCAAGGATGTCACCAAGCTGAACGTGTGCTGAACGCGAAGGTGTCGCACGTTCGGTACTTGATCTGTTGGATCGCGAAGAAGTTCGACTACAGCAACGACTGTTTTACTAAACGCTTCCGCTTACGGTCTACGAGGGTACGTAGACACACTCTCCCCTCTCATTTCTATGCATCTCCTTGGATAGATTTTGCGTGTGCATGGATTTTTTTTGTTTTCCATGCAACGTTTCCTGACAGTGACATCCGAGCCAATTCTATGCATAGATGATATGCACGAGTAGAACACAAAGAGTTGTGGGCGGTGATAGTCATACTCCTTACCACCAACTTCTTATTTTGATTCGGCGGTATTGTGGGATGAAGCAGATCGTGCCAACCTTACATGTCCATGCACATGAGACCGGTTCCATCGACTGACAAGCAACTTGTTTTGCATAAAGGTGGTCGGTGGGTGTCTGTTTCTCGTACTTTACTTTAATCGAATTTGAGTATGGCCGGTCCTTAAAGAAGGTTAAAATAGTAAACTTGATAAATTACCGTTGTGGTTTTG
Organism: Triticum urartu; assembly: GCF_056163025.1. Lineage (NCBI taxonomy): Eukaryota > Viridiplantae > Streptophyta > Magnoliopsida > Poales > Poaceae > Triticum > Triticum urartu. The sequence continues at coordinate 97,843,877 of NC_141878.1, read as the reverse complement.
CGTAGTTAAGAACGGTTCTTGCTAGAAGCCCGTAGCAGCCACGTAAAACTTGCAACAACAAAGTAGAGGACGTCTAACTTGTTTTTGCAGGGCATGTTGTGACGTGATATGTGTTGGGGAACGTAGTAATTTCAAAAAAATCCTACGCACACGGAAGATCATGGCGATGCATAGCAACGAGAGGGAAAAGTATCGTCCACGTACCCTTGTAGACCGTAAGCGGAAGCGTTATGAGAACGCGGTTGATGTAGTCGAACGTCTTCACGATCCGACCGATCCAACTACCAAACGCACGACACCTCCGAGTTCAGGACACATTCAGCTCGATGACGTCCCACGAACTTCGATCCAACAGAGCTTCACGGGAGAATTCCGTCAGCATGGTGGCGTGATGACGGTGATGATGTTGCTACCGATGCAAGGCTTCGCCTAAGCACCGCTATGATATGATCAAGGTGGATTATGGTGAAGGGGGGCACCGCGCACGGCTTGAAACAATCAACTTGTGTGTCCTAGGGTGCCCCTGCCCCCGTATATAAAGAGCAAGGGGGGAGGCCGGCCGGCCCTGGCAGGGCGCGCCAGGAGGTGGAGTCCTCCTCCTAAGTAGGAGTAGGACTCCCCTTTCTTACTCCTACTAGGAGGGGGGAAGGAAGGAGGAGAGGGAGAAGGACGGAGAGGGAGGAAAGGAGGAAAGGGGGACCGGCCCTCTAGTCCAATTCGGTTTGGGCTAGGGGGCCGCGTGCCCTGCCTCCTCTCTTCCACCACTTGGCCCATGAGGCCCAATACTTCTTCCCCGTATTCCCGTAACTCCCGGTACTCCGAAAAATACCCGAATCACTCCGAACCTTTCCGATGTCCGAATATAGTCGTCCAATATATCGATCTTTATGTCTCGATCATTTCAATACTCCACGTCATGTCCCCGATCTCATCCGGGACTCCGAACTACCTTCGGTACATCAAATCACATAAACTCATAATACAGATCGTCATTGAATGTTAAGCGTGTGGACCCTATGGGTTCGAGAACTATGTAGACATGACCGAGACACGTCTCCGGTCAATAACCAATAGCGGAACCTGGATGTTCATATTGGCTCCTACATAATCTACGAAGATCTTTATCGGTCAAACCGCATAACAACATACGTTGTTCCCTTTGTCATCGGTATGTTACTTGCCCGAGTTTCGATCGTTGGTATCTCAATAGCTAGCTCAATCTCATTACCGGAAAGTCTCTTTACTCGTTCTATAATGCATCATCCCGCAACTAACTCATTAGTTGCATTGCTTGCAAGGCTTATAGTGATGTGCATTACCGAGAGGGCCCAGAGTTACCTCTCCGACAATCGGAGTGACAAATCCTAATCTCGATCTATGCCAACTCAACAAGTATCATCGGAGACACCTGTAGAGCACCTTTATAATCACCCAGTTATGTTGTGACGTTTGGTAGCACACAAAGTGTTCCTCCGGTAATCGGGAGTTACATAATCTCATAGTCATAGGAACATGTATAAGTCATGAAGAAAGCAATAGCAGTAAACTAAAACGATCAAGTGCTAAGCTAACGGAATGGGTTAAGTCAATCACATCATTCTCCTAATGATGTGATCCTGTTTATCAAATGACAACTCATGTCTATGGTTAGGAAACATAACCATATTTGATCAACGAGCTAGTCAAGTAGAGTCATACTAGTGACACTCTGTTTGTCTATGTATTCACACATGTATTATGTTTCCGGTTAATACAATTCTAGCATGAATAATAAACATTTATCTGAAATAAGGAAATAAATAATAACTTTATTATTGCCTCTAGGGCATATTTCCTTCAGTCTCCCACTTGCACTAGAGTCAATAATCTAGATTACACAGTAAGGATTCTAACACCCATGGAGCCTTGGTGCTGATCATGTTTTGCTCGTGAGAGAGGCTTAGTCAACGGGTCTGCAACATTCAGATCCATATGTATCTTGCAAATATCTATGTCTCCTACCTGGACTTGATCGCGGATGGAATTGAAGCGTCTCTTGATGTGTTTGGTTCTCTTGTGAAATATGGATTCCTTTGCCAAGGCAATTGCACCAGTATTGTCACAAAAGATTTTCACTGGACCCGATGCACTAGGTATCGCTACAAAAAAATACACTTCCGTGATGATACGTGTTTGTCACAGTAGGTCGCTTTTTTGTCATGCATGTACATCCATGAAAAATTTATGACAGAATCAAGATAGTCATACCCGTGCTGTAGTAGAAGTGTTCCATGACATTACCAAAATTATCATCACGGAAGTGTCCACTTCCATGACAATAAATCGCGCATCACAGAAGTGCTTTCGTCAAGGGTGACCGACACATGGCATCCACCGTAACGGAATGCCGTTAAGCTATCGGGTCGGGTTTTGGATCCGATAACCCGTTAACAGCCCCGACCAATGGGGATTTTCCACATGTAAAATCATCATTGGCTAGAGGAAACACGTGTCGGCTCATCGTTGGGACAGATGTCATCCACTCACTGGACAGATGGCGCCTATGATACGTCGACACGTGGCACGGCCCAACAGTGGCCCATTCCTATGAAAAGGCCGACCCATTTGACTTGGTCAAAAGCTGGCGGGCCGGCCCATGGAAAGCCTGTTAACGGCATGTTCGCATATAGCCCATTTACAGCCCGCTAACCCAAGGCCCGTTACGCCTTATCCAAATTAGGCCTAGTAGCGTCATCTGGGCCGTCCAATATGATTCCAGCCCATTTTCACTTCTGGCCCATGTATAGCCCATGACGTCTTTCGGCCCATATGAGGCCCTTTGTAACTCTTGGCCCATTAGCGGCCCGTGCTGAAACTGGCCCGTAATGAACAGTGTATCACTTTACACCCATTAACAGCCCGTGGTGAAACTAGCCCGTAATGAACAGTGTATCACTTTATACCCATTAACGACCCGTTATTCCGTTGGGCTGTCTCCAGCCCATGTTATCTTTCGGCCTTCTCAAAGCCCATTTATTCTTGGGCTCATTTCCAGCATTCGTTTACTTACGGCCCGTTACTGTCATTTTCTGCTTGTGGGCCAAATTCAGCCCGTTGTTATAGTCGGCCCATTTGTGGTCCGTTAATACGTTCGGCCGTTTTCATAGCATCATCAAATACGGCCTATTAACGATGGCCCGTTATGGTCGACCCATGAACGGACGATTCCAACTCTAGCCCATTTACGGCCAGAATGCGGTCTGTTTGGCCCATGCTTGGCCAATCGATCATACGGCCCGTATAAGGCCCATTGATGATACGACCCGTAGAAGGCCCATTGATGATACGACCCGTAGAAGGCCCATTGTTTCTACGGCCCGTAGAAGGCCCACTGTTTCTACGGCCCGTAGAAGGCCCACTGTTTCTGCGGCCCGTAGGAGGCCCAGTGTCACTACAGTAAATATTAGCCCATGGTTATTGTGGCCTAGTTTTAAAAAATAGGTTATTGCGGCCACTAGCAAACCGCAGAAAAAGAACTGCACTGACTACAAGCAAACAAATAAACAAGACAACAAGGAAATAAATAAGCAAGCAACTTACACTAGGCTATCACGACTATTACACATATTACATCCACTGGGCATCAAAGTTCGCCACTAGTGCAAATATAGGGAACACAACAGCATATAAGCATCGCAGCAAAACAAGTCCAGAACTGAAACCACTTCAGAAGAGCTCAAGAAACAATATCCTGGGTACCCATAATGCTGGCAAGATGCTTAGCAAGCTTATTAAGTTTCTCTTGTTTGGCGCTTAAGTCCTCCAGCGCTTGCTGTTGCACCAGAAAGTATGCATCTGAATTCTGCAGGGACTTCCTCAGTCCTTTGGTTTCCTGTCGCATAACATCTAATCGATGCCTTTCAACTTGAAGTTGAGACTCAAGAAGCCGAACTGATTCAGGAAATGAGTTCGAAGAGCTGGTGCCAGCAGTGGTAGCCAGTAACTCGAACACTACATCAAGACAGGACTTTGGGGTTGTCTCAGTGTCTTCAATATAGTTTTTATCAGCTTTCTTGGAGACCAACAGGGATGTCTCACTATCTTAAACCTTATCTGCATTACTCCCACATGTCTACAAAGCCTTCCCGCGGATGCTCCAGCCGCTCGACTCCGTCGCGCCGGTGGTGCTGCGGGAGACTCGAGGGAGGAGATGGAGGGAGCGGGCAATGCCGATCCGCGACGACGCTCTCTCCTGGACCCAGTGCACGCGCGAATGGAGGGAAGCAGAGGAGGAAGCTGCGAGGGAGGAAGCCAAGGAGGGACCGAATCCGTTCTCTCACTCGCGCAGGTATGCTCGGATGTGCAAGGATCATGTGGATTGGGAGCTGCTGAATCTAGCCCTGCGTATCTACTTCGAAGGAGATTTCTCGGAGAAGCATAGGACGCCCCACCCCCGTGAGCCGCCGATTGCTTTCGTTCGATGGGCGAAAGGAGAAGTGAATTCAGGAGATCCACGCCGTGTTGCGAGATGGGAATGCTTGACTGGACTCCTGCCCACCAGCACGCCACTGGAGCCGGAGCAGGTGGATCCCCTACCTTACCTCTCCCCCAAACCTGCAGAAGATTGAAATTAGGCTTGCAATCTGCTTCAATTGAGTTGTCTGGTGGTTATTTCTGCTTCCTGAGAGATAACATCTGGCTAGAGGATGAGAAGGAACCAGGAACTCCGATGAATTTCCCCTATCACAATGGGGGGGAGCGCCGGTTGGGCAGTGGTACGGCCCACCTCCGCCCCAAATGGGGGCACAATCTGGGTAGGCTCCTGTAATTGCCCAAGATCAATCTGCTGGTGGTTCTGACTCTTAGATCAGTGGGAAATCTCAAGGCAAGAATAAGCAAAAGAAGAGATAGGACATCTAGAAAACTGCTCCTGCCCCTGCTTCGGGCCTTATGGCATACTCTGAGGTGATCTGCTACAACTGTGGGGAACCAGGGCATCATTTGGATAAATGTGTCAAGCCCAAGAGTTGTTTTATCTGCAAAATGGTTACCCATAAAGTTGAGAATTGCCCTGTCAGAAGGAAAACCCACAGTTCTGCTAGATATGTTGGAAGTGCTGCTCCAGGATTATGTCCACCATTGACAAAATTTTCTATGACACGGAATTAGATAGTTTTTCCCCTTTCTAGTTGTAGAGCTCTGCCCAGATGTGGTAGTGACCACACTCCTTTGCTCTGGGACTCTAGTCTTAACCAAACTCCAAAGAGCAATAGTTTTAAATTTGAAAAGTGGTGGTTGCTTAGAGAAGATTTTACTGAGCTAGTTAGGAAAATCTGGAATGAGCCTACTGGGAGCAGCTGCCCCCTAGAAAATTGGCAGATCAAAATCAGAAGATTTAGAAGAACTACCAAAGGGTGGAACTCCAATGAGGAAGCTAATCTTAGAAGATACAAAAGGCTTCTCCTCCTTGAGTTTGATTCTCTAGATATTAAGGAAGAAACCACTGACCTCTCTGAGGCTGAGACTAATAGATTAAACTGCCGGGGTTTCTGATCCACGGGCACCTATGGGACCGGCGGACCGGGTCCCTTTTTGGTTCGGCGGGGGGCGGAGGTTGCGCAAAGAGCAGATCGAGGCGAAGCAAGCGGGCGGCTGGTCGTGCGAGGAGTAAATCGAGGCGAAGCACGTGAGCGATTTACCCAGGTTCGGGCCGCACGGATGCGTAAAACCCTACTCCTGCTTTGTGGATTGGTATTGATTTCTTGCTCGGGAGCGAGTGTGAGTGTGTGGAATTGCTGAACCTCGCGAGAGCTCTCGAGATGGCCGACCCCCACTACGTTGCACACGGGCCTCCTTTTATACTCAAGGGGTTACCGACATAGAGCAACGGGGGCCAAGGGCAAAAATGGAAAGGGTGCCGTGGGTAGGCACATCTAGGTGCTGCAGTAGGCACAGCTAGCTGCTACAGTGTTATCATACCTAACCCTGATGGCAGGGGACAAGGGCATTAAATGCCCGTCTGTGTCGCCTAGACAGCACCGAAAGGGACCGCTAGGGACGCCACTGTCTTGCCACGATGGTTGTCTTGTCAGCGCCTGCGCGCCACCGCACGCCCCTAGCTGCGCAGCCTCCTGCCACGTGCGCTCGGGAGGGGCCCTGGAGCGACACGTGGGTGGATGTGCTAGAGCGCGGGCGTGGAGTGGGGGCTTGCCGCGGCAAGCGCCTTGCCGCGGCCGTCGACTTGTCACTTCCGGGAGCTTGTTGCTCACCGGGCCTTGTCGGGGCGCGTAGCACGCCGCGGCAAGTTCCTTGGAATGCCTCGGACGGCCTTCCCGGCAAGCGCCTCTTGCCGGGGTCTTGGAACGCTTCTGATGGCCTCCCCGGCAAGCTCCTCTTGCCGGGGTCTTGCCTTCTTCCCGGCAAGCTCCTCTTGCCGGGGTCTTGTCTTGAGTACTTTGTTCTTGAATGGTCTTCAAAGGGACCACGGAGGATCTTGGCGGTGACCTGGCAGGCCTTGCCGCGGGACGCTGCGACTGCCCGTGCACAAGTTCGGGGTACTAAGGGTACCCCTACTTTAGTACACCGACATAAACTTTGTCCATTGAGAGCTCAAGAAAATTTTTCTTCAAGAAGAAATCAAAGCCAAACAAAGATCTAGAGATAGGAACATTAAGGAGGGTGATAGAAATACTGCTTACTTCCATGCAGTAGCTAACCAGAGGAGGAGGAAAACCCTCATTCACTCCCTTGATGGCCCTAATGGCTCTATTACTGAGGTAGATGAGATGCTAAAAGTGGATAGTGACTTCTACAAAGACCTATTTAAGAAAGAAAACCCTTCCGGGTTCTTTCTACAAAACAATTTTTTCTCTGCTTCTGAAAAAGTCTCTCCTGCTGAAAATGAGCTGCTAGAAGCCCCTTTTTCAGAGACAGAGGTGAAGGAAGCCATTTTAGCTCTTATCCTGATGGGGCTTGAGGGAGTCCTGGATTAGGGGGTGTTCGGATAGCCAAACTATACCTTCCGCCGGACTCCTGGACTATGAAGATACAAGATTGAAGACTCCGTCCCGTGTCCGAAAGGGACTTACCTTGGCGTGGAAGGCAAGCTTGGCGATACGGATGATCAGATCTCCTACCATTGTAACCGACTTTATGTAACCCTAACCCTCTCCAGTGTCTATATAAACCGGAGGGTTTTAGTCCGTAGGACAACATACACATCAACAATCATACCATAGGCTAGCTTCTAGGGTTTAGCCTCTCTGATCTCGTGGTAGATCAACTCTTGTACTACCCATATCATCAATATTAATCAAGCAGGACGTAGGGTTTTACCTCCATCGAGAGGGCCCGAACCTGGGTAAAACTTCGTGTCCCTTGCCTCCTGTTACCATCCGGCCTAGACGCACAGTTCGGGACCCCCTACCCGAGATCCGCCGGTTTTGACACCGACAATGGTGGTTTCATTGAGAGTTCCTCTGTGCCGTCGCCGCCAGGCCCGATGGCTCCTACGATCATCAATGGAGATGCAGTCCAGGGTGAGACCTTCCTCACTGGACAGATCTTCATCTTTGGCGGCTTCGCATTGCGGGCCGATTCACTTGGCCATCTAGAGCAGATCGAAAGCTACGCCCCTGGCCGTCAGGTCAGATTCGGAAGTTTAAATTACATGGCCGACACCCGCGGGGACTTGATCTTCGACGGATTCGAACCACTGCCGAGCGCGCCGCACTGTCACGACGAGCATGATCTAGCTCTGCCGCCGAACAGTGCCCTGGAGGCCGCACCCGCATCGGCTCCGACCCCTAGTTCGGAGCCGACCGCGCCGATCGAGGATGGGCGGTTGGATGCCACCTCGGGGGCTGCGATCCCAACGGCGGTTGAGCCAAACACCAGCCCCGTACTCTGCAAGACTCGTGACTCCATGGAGCCGGATTCTTCTCCGGACTCCGAACCCCCCGCACCCCTGCCAAGCGAATCCGATTGGGCGCCGATCATGGAGTTCACGGCCGCGGACGTCTTTCAGCACTCGCCTTTCGGCGATATCCTGAAGTCACTGAAGTCTCTCTCTTTATCAGGAGAGCCCTGGCCGGACTACGGTCAGCAAGGTTGGGATTCGGACGATGAAGAAATTCAAAGCCCACCCACCACCCACTTGGTAGCCACTGTCGACGATTTAACCGACATGCTCGACTTCAACTCCGACGACATTGACGGTATGGACGCCGATGAAGGAGACAATGAAGAATCAGCGCCTATCGAGCCCTGGAACGCCACCTCGTCATATGACGTATACATGGTGGACGCACCCAAAGATGATGACGAGGAGCGGAAGGACGCACCGAAGGATTGTTCCCTCGAAAAGCAGTCAAAGCGGCGACGCAAGCGCCACCCCAAATCCCACCTCGACAGAAATAGCGATCACACTGATCCAGCGCTGGAGCAGGGCGAACTGCCGCCAGACAACGGCAATCCGGATAATCAAACCGAACAAACAAATCCTATCAATGATAATGGTCCGGACGACATAACGTCGAACAGGCACTCGGAGCAGCAAAATGCCCGTAAAAGGCTCGTTGCCACCGCAAGGAGCCTCAAAAAGCAGAAGTGGAGGCTCAAGGCCGCGCAAAACACGCTCCAATTCAGATGGAGCAAAATACTCAACACTGTAGCAAGGTACGGCGACAATCGCCCCTCCAAGAGCTACCCAAAGCGGAAGCTACTACCCGAATTCGATGAGGAGGCCTCAGACCCCCCACAACCAAATATCAAAGCAGCCACCTGGTCGGATAGACGACCCCTCTACCACCACAGAACGACATTCAACGCCGCTCACAATACAACACGCGACCCATGCGAGGGCTCGCACCCAAAGGACGGTGCAACAAGATCCATCTATGGACCACGCAAGCGCGCCCCAGCATACAATGCAACACAACAAACATCCGAGCAATGCGGCACACCCAGCTACAGGGGTGCCGCACACCCCCTATGTTTCACCGATGAGGTGCTGGACCACGAATTTCCAGAGGGATTCAAGCCCATAAACATAGAGGCATACGACGGAACAACAGACCCTGGGGTCTGGATTGAGGACTATATCCTTCATATACATATGGCTCGAGGGGATGATCTCCATGCCATCAAGTACTTACCTCTCAAACTCAAAGGGCCAGCTCGTCACTGGCTCAAAGGCCTCCCCGAAAGCTCCAATGGAAGTTGGGAAGAGCTCGAAGACGCCTTTCGGGCAAACTTTCAAGGGACTTATGTCCGACCTCCGGATGCGGACGACCTGAGTCACATAACTCAACAGCCCGGAGAGTCAGCCCGAAAGCTTTGGAATAGGTTTCTTACTAAAAAGAACCAGATTGTCGACTGTCCGGACGCCGAAGCCTTAGCAGCTTTCAAGCACAGCGTCTGCGACGAATGGCTCGCCAGACACCTCGGCCAAAACAAGCCGAGAACGATGGCCGCATTAACAAACCTCATGACCCGCTTTTGCACGGGTGAGGGCAGCTGGCTAGCCAGATGCAGCACCAGCGACCCCAGTACATCTGAAGTTAGAGATGGAAACGGGAAATCACCGTGCAACAGCAATAACAAACGCCGGAATAAAGAAGACAGCACGAAGGGCACGGCAGTAAATGCCGGATTCAAAGTCCCTCGGCCAAACCAAAAGTCACCCTCCAAAGGCACCAGGGATGAACTGTCCAGCCTCAACATAATTCTGGACCAAGTATGTCAGATCCATAGTACCCCTAGCAAACCTGCTAATCATACCCACAGAGAATTTTGGGTCTTCAAGCAGTCCGGCAAGCTCAACGCCATACACAAGGGGAAGGAAACACCAAGTGAAGACGAGGACGAACCTCCCACGCAAGACAAGGGGGAACAAAAGAAATTTCCACCCGAAGTCAAAACAGTAAACATGTTACACATGATCAAGAGAAAAAACAACGCGGCACTCCCAGAAAAATATACCAAAATGCCAGTCCCCGCGAAGTCCCGCCACTGGTCGTCTCAACCAATCACCTTCGACCATCGCGATTACTCCTCAAGTATCCAGCACGCAGGATGGGCTGCCCTGGTATTAGACCCAGTAATTGGCGGATACCACTTCACATGAGTCTTGATGGATGGCGGCAGTAGCCTAAACCTAATATACCAGGATACAATCCGCGGGATGGGGCTAGACCCAACACAATTTCGCCATAGCAATACTACCTTTAAAGGAGTAACGCCAGGCCCAGGGGCTCGTTGTACGGGCTCCCTCCTACTACAAGTTATATTCGGCTCCCCCGATAACTTCCATCGAGAGCTTTTAACTTTCCACATCGCTCCGTTTCAAAGTGGCTATCAAGCACTACTCGGACGCGAAGCTTTCGCTCACTTTAATGCAATACCACACTACGCCTCCCTAACACTCAAGATGCCCGGTCCACGTGGCATCATTTCAGTGCACGGAAGTATCAAGCGATCTCTGCGCGCCGAAGAGAGTGAGGCTGCCTTGGCAGCCGCACACTAAAGGCGCCCGGACCATCAAGAGCATCCAATAGGTCATCAAGACCTCAGACACAACTAATCAAGTCCGGGACCGTTACTCATATCGAATAAACGGTCACACCCCTATCTTTCAAAAGTACAAGGGGCTCAACGCACGCAGACGAGTGGCGATTTCTTCTTATCTTGAATTATACATGGTTTCTTTAGAAAACTATCCTTTTGCACGACAACCTTTTTACCTAAATTCCTCTCTTTTACAGATGATCATCATGCTACACCCGTCTAGGATACGGCACAATGGAGACACAGGCGCAGACGTGCAGCAGGGACCCGACCCAAGGATTCTTTTTAGATTAAGATCCTGCGTAAACCTTTTTTATTGTCTCTTGTTGATACATATCCACTGTTGAGAAGGATGCTGACGTCTTGGCATGTGGCCACTCCAGAACAATGCACGTACCTGGACACATGGGGCTTCTTACAAAGGCCATTCTTCAGGCCCGGTTTATACCACAAAGACCGAATACCTTAGGGAGTGTTCGGCGTCACGAGTTTGGCCCTATATGCATCAGCTCCGAATCATTGTCTTTGGTCAAATGTTGGGTTTGCCCGGCTCCTGTGTTTTGGTACCTTACGTTCTGCTTTACCGGCTAAGGTAGCACCAGGAGAACTACTGCGATTGTGCCCTGGTTCATCCGGACGAGCACCTCAGTAGAGAAAGCCGAAAACTGACTGTCATGATCTAGCATGAGACTGGTCAACCACTCGATGACCCATGGGAATGTTAGAATTCCTCCGCCTTAATGAAGGGCCGCTTTCCGACCAGGCATGTACGCACCCCGGGATCGGGAGAGTGCGGAGCCACCAGGGGCTATCTAGTAGCCCCACTGTCAAACTCCTATGGCTAAGTGAAAGTGTTAAAGCATTATAGTCCGGTTGCCTCGCTCGCTCCGCTATCACCTCCTTAATAGGACCAAGACGTTGGGTTAAGTGTGAACGCGTGTTTTTGCGAACACCTCCACATTATATGCGTGGGGGTTGAAGCCGACGACTGCAATCTTTCAGGTTATACACATGTATACATAAACGGCCGCCCAGGAGGCATCACATTACTTTCAGGCAAAAGTATAAAAGTAGCCTTATAAAAATTTATAAAAGCATTTCTCTTACAATGAGATTACATGTCACTCAAACATAACATTTTTTGAGCACTGGGTCTCTATCAAACGAGCACCCTCAAGAACTTCCTCAAAGTAGTGCTCAGTAGCCCTTCGACCTATGGCCGAATCCTGCGCTACAACAATGGTAGCATCCATCTCTGCCCAGTATGCTTTAGCATGGGCAAAGGCCATCCGTGTGCCTTCTATGCACGCCGACCTCTTCATCGCATTTATGTGCGGCACCACATCGAGGACCTGCTGCACCAAGCTGAAATAGCTGCTCGGTTGTGACCTTCCCGGCCATAGCTGATCCACAACAGACCTCATGGAGAGTCCGAACAACCTATTTAGTTCGGCCCATTTGGCTAATTGGTCCGTCAACGAAAGAGGACGCTCGGGAGAAAGGAATTGCTTCCAAAATAGCTGGTCTACTTCACGGTCCGTCTGACTTTGGAAGTACTTGGTCGCATCGGCAGCGCTCGCCGCCAAATCCATATACGCATCCTCCGAACTCCACAGCCGATCCAGAGGGGCATACCGTGGATCTCCGCACTTCCTCTGCAGCATAAAGGACTTCCCGGCTACAATATCCCCGGCTTCCTGCAGCTCCTCCTTCTTTGCCCTCGTAGCAGAGTGGAGGTCTTTTCCCGTTGCAGCAGCCTTCTCAAGGTCCGATGCCTTCGCCTGGTTTTCCTTTTCAAGAGCCCGGCAACGGTCTACGGTGGCTTTTAATTCTACGGCCATATTGGCCATCTTCTCCCGGCTCTCGCCATGTGCGGCCTTCTCGGTTCGCAACTCTTCGGCCACCTTCAAAGCAGCCACATTACCCAATCTTGCTTGTTCCTTGGTTCGGGCAAGTTCCGCCCGCAAGGCTTCAATAGTGGCAGCTCCATCCGCAGTCATAACATGTTAAAAACACTGGCATCATACTCTTCCTATGTGGCGTTTACCAGACATGGATACTTACCCTGCGCCTCGTCAAGCCTTTTGTTAACAAGCTCGATGTCGGCATCTGCCGCATTCAACTGCCGTTCTAAACGGGCAAACTGGCTAGTCCGGCTGGCCACCGGAGCTTCCATCTCCTGCAAATAAAGGCAGTATGGTTATTACCTGGGAATATGATCCTTCGTTCGTCATCGTTTCCGACGACAACCAGAGTCTCAGGGGCTACTATCTACACAAGGCACACCTAGCATGTGCAGGACTATTACACATTCCTTTTACGTACCTCAAAGCCTGTCAATAGACTCATAAAAGGTTCATGCAATCTGCTTTCGGCGGACGATATCCTCTCCATCACCATATTCATCAGCACACGGTGATCATCTGAGATGGCCGCTCGCCCCACCAACTCCCTCAGAACGTCCGATTGCACACTAGACGGCGTCGGACTCTTTTGTCTGCTCTCTTCGGGAGCCGGACACTGGAAGCCTCGGGGATCAATAGGATTACCTTCTGGCCTCACCGGACTCGGAGAGGCCCTCCGCGACGACACTTCAGGGTTGCCCGCTTCCGGAGCGGAGGAGTCTGGAGGAGGCGTCTCGCTCTCCATCATCTCTGGAAGAAGATCCCCCGAAGACGAGCTCATTTGAGAGGGGCTAAGGCCCTAACTGCACAAATATATGCGGTGGTTATTTTCTCAGAAGAAAAGGATGGCATATCTGTACTATTAAAGTTATCGGGTCACTTACAACTCCGGGGAGAATTGATCCCCCGCAGAATTTGTGTGGCAGCAGCGCCCCCCAAGGTAGGGCTCCCGGTGGAAGATTTCTTCTCCCGTTTGGAAGCTTCGGCTTCCGAATTCCCGGGCGCAGTCCTTTTCCTCTTCCGGTCGTCTTCCTTCACGGAGACGCTCGCTCCCTCGGTTAGAATAGGCAGCGTTGGGGGCCCGCGTCCGCCCGCATTATCCTCCACAGTATCTTCCTTCAAGGGATCCGGGCAAGGTGCGGTCTGGAGCATCTTTTCCAATACCGGATTCTCCAAACCCTCAGGGAGGGGGGCCAAACACCGAATCAACTTCGCCTTTGTTAGCCAGTCCTGGTCAAAAAAGCAAACTCTCAGAAATAACTTCATAACGAAGGAAAGATAATATGTTCGGCCGGAAGATTCCTTACCTGTTCGGCGGCGCGGTTACTACTCAAGCCCACGTCCTCGGTGATTTCCGGACACTCTACTTGAGGTCCGAGGAATAACTTATACATATCCTCGTGCGTCAGGCCGAGAAAATTTTGAATGGCACGCGGACCCTTGGGATTGAACTCCCACAAGCGAAGGGGCCGACGTTTGCAAGGCTGGACTTGACGAACCAGCATAACTTGTATTACCGCAACAAAACTGAGATCTTCGTTGAAGAGATCTTGAATGTGGCTCTGCAGTAAAGGCACGTCCTTGGCTGGACCCCAGCTCAGTCCTCTGCTGATCCATGACATTAGTCATGGTGGAGGGCCCGAGCGAAAAACGGGGGCGGCCGCCCACTTGGCACTTCTAGGAGTCGTGATGTAGAACCACTCCTGTTGCCACAATGCAGACACCTCTGGGATGGAACCTTTGGGCCACGGAGCTCCCGTCATCTTGCGTATTGAGGCGCCTCCACACTCTGCATGTTGCCCTTCGATCATCTTCGGCTTTACTTCAAAGGTCTTGAGCCATAAGCCAAAGTGGGGGGTAACCCGGAGGAAGGCCTCGCATACGATAACAAAAGTCGTGATATGCAGGAAGGAGTCCGGAGCTAGATCATGAAAATCTAGCCCGTAATAAAACATCAAGCCCCTGGCGAAAGGATCCAGTGCAAAACCTAGACCTCGGAGGAAGTGGGAGACGAACACGACGCTCTCGTTGGGTTTGGGAGAGGGGACGGCCTGCCCCCGGGGAGACAGCCGATGCGACATTTCGGTGGTTAGATACCTGGCCTCCCTCAACTTTTTGATGTCTTCTTCCGTGATGGAGGAGGGCATCCATCGGCCTTGGAGGCTGGATCTGGACATGACTGAAGGTTCGGAGCACCTGACCTAAGCTTTGGGCGTTTGAGCTTGAGGCGGGGGAAGGATTCGATTGAGCACGGGAGGGAAAAGTAAAAGCTTTGTCCCTTTATAAAGAGGGTGGATATCAAGTGTCCTCCCCATGTCCGTTTGGACTTGCCTATGATCTAGGAGTCCTAGAAGCGGTTGGGTTACCCACGCCCGTATTGATGAGAATCCCGTAATAAGGGGAAACGATCTCTGCTTTAACAAGACATGCTAAGGAAACCACCTCGCATAACACGCTGAGGTGGGTAATTAAACGACTCGGATAAAGGCTTGGCCGTGGTGTGTCGCACCACAGAATACGTTAGCAGATTAGATTTGTGTAAATATTATTCTCTCTATGGCAGTATGTGGAAACTTATTTTGCAGAGCCGGACACTATCTTTGTTTTTAATATCTTCTATGAAGTACTTGGAGGAGGAACCCGCCTTGCAATGCCGAAGACAATTTGCGCGCCGGACCCGTCGTCATTGAAGCCTGGTTCAGGGGCTACTGAGGGAGTCCTGGATTAGGGGGTGCTCGGATAGCTGAACTATACCTTCCGCCGGACTCCGGGACTATGAAGATACAAGATTGAAGACTCCGTCCCGTGTCCGGAAGGGACTTACCTTGGCATGGAAGGCAAGCTTGGCGATACGGATGATCATATCTCCTACCATTGTAACCGACTTTATGTAACCCTAACCCTCTCCGGTGTCTATATAAACCGGAGGGTTTTAGTCCGTAGGACAACATACACATCAACAATCATACCATAGGCTAGCTTCTAGGGTTTAGCCTCTCTGAACTCGTGGTAGATCAACTCTTGTACTACTCATATCATCAATATTAATCAAGCAGGATGTAGGGTTTTACCTCCATCGAGAGGTCCCGAACCTGGGTAAAACTTCGTGTCCCTTGCCTCCTGTTACCATCCGGCCTAGGCGCACAGTTCGGGACCCCCTACCCGAGATCCGCCGGTTTTGACACCGACAGGGCTCCTGGTCCTGATGGGATTCCCTTCTTGTTTTACCAGCATTTTTGGGACTTGGTGAAAAATGATCTCTTAGATCTTTTCCAAGCCTTTCATAGAGGAGAGTTGGATCCAGCAACTTACTCATGGGGGGTCTGTTGGGGTCAAGTTAAATAACTGTGAAAGTGATTTTTTCCTTGCTGGTAAAGGCCTTAGGCAAGGTGACCCCATCTCTCTACTTTTGTTTAATTTAGTAGTGGACGTTCTTACTAAAATGCTGAGCAAAGCTGCTGATCATAGTTTGATTGCAGGGCTCTGTCCTAAGGTCTGCCCTGGTGGCATCATCTGCCTTCAATATGCAGATGATACCATCCTTTTCTTAGACAATGACTCCTCACATGCTAGCAATCTGAAAACTGTTCTAACCTGGTTTGAACAAGTCTCAGGCATGAGAATCAACTACTCTAAAAGTGAACTCATCCCTATCAACATGGATGATCAGGAGTTAGCTGACTTCCTCTCTATTCTAGTCCGTAATAAAGGTAACTTCCCCATTAAGTACCTAGGTATCCCTCTCCACTATGATAAACTGAGGAGAGAGGATATCCAACCCCTTCTGGATAAAATCATTAAAAGGATTGCTGGGTGGAGGGGCAAACTTCTCTCTTACAGAGGTAGATTGATCCTCATACAAGCTTGTTTGGCTAGCATTCCAGTGTATCCCCTCTCCTTCTTCAAGTTCCCTAAACGGGCAGTGAACCTCATCAATTCTCAGATGTCTCATTGCTTGTGGAATGATTTTGAGGGAAATAGGAAGCTACACCTTGCTAATTGGGCCCTAGTCCCTATGAAAAAAGATTTTGGAGGCCTAGGCATACCTAACCTCCAAGAAATTAACATCTGTCTTCTAGGGTCTTGGATTAAAAGATTCTATGAGGAAGACCTGAAACCCTGGAAGCTTCTTATTGCCCATAAATACCTAGGAAATAAACCTAATATTTTTGTCCCTTCCTCCAACCCTAAGACCTCTAGATTCTGGAAAGGATTAAAATCTATTATGCATGCTGTGAAATTTGGCTACAGATGGAACATAGGGGATGGGAGCAGAACCAGGTTTTGGGAAGATACTTGGTTTGGCACATCCCCCCTAGCAGTCAAATTTTGGCCTATTTACTCTGTCCGCTATGAGCTTAACAAAAGTGTCAATGAAATTTGGGACGGTCAATGCCTAAAACTCTCTTTTAGAAGGAACTTTAGTGATAGTCTCATGGAACAATGGTTCCAGTTGGAGGAAATTGCCAAAAGCATTACCTTTACTGCCGAGCCGAATGCCCTGATTTGGCAGCTGGACAATAAGGGGAAGTATACCTCCAGCTCCCTCTATCATGTTATCAACTTTAGAGGGGTTCAACCCATGTTTATCCCTGCTGTCTGGAAATTGAGAGTTTCCCCTAAAATTCATGTATTTCTCTGGCTTCTCTCCAAAAACAAATTGATGACTAGGGATAACCTTAGGAAGAGACACATCATCAAACCCCTTGATTGTGTTTACTGCTTGGAACAAGAGTCTTGTTCTCACCTATTTTTTGAATGTATAGTTGCTAAACATTTCTAGGCCCACATTGAGGAATATTTCTCCAGTCAGATTGGCTCATCCTTCGAATCTGTCGCCAGATTCTGGATTGCTACCAAAAAGTGCTCAGTTTTAAACACTGTTAGCTTAGCTGTCCTTTGGTGCCTCTGGAAATATAGAAATGCTATGATTTTCAGAAACACCTCCTGGATTTCCATTCCGCAGGTCTTGAGGTTGATCAGGAACATGGTGAGGAACTTGGCGATTCTCTCCTCCAGATCAGACAAGGACAAGTTGATGAGCTTCATGGAAACCCTAACAAGATCCCTCCAGAAACTGTTGGCGATCACTTGTGGCTGAACAAGGCTCGACCTGCTCTGGGGCTGGACCCGTGGGCTCGTCTCAAGATCTCTGATGAAGATGATGGGCACCTGGCACCGAAAAAGAGGGACATCCACCATGCTACGCCTTCGAGCCCGGTGTCTCCGCTTGCTTACTGGTCGCCGCAGGCTGACACGGCCCCTCGGCTGAAGACCATGAAGGCTTCGCTGGACCCTCCTTGTGTCATTTGAGTGCTCTATCCGCTTTGCCTTTGGCACCGCTCGGGTGATTTGTGTTATTCAGAGAACTTGTTCATCCACCCCCTAGTTTGTAGCTTTTCTACCTTTGCTTTCGAACTGCTCTTTGAGCTGCTGTATCAGAATATGTTGTGGTTTCGTTCTCAGCAATGGAACCAGGGAGATGCTCCCTATTTTTCTAAAAAAATATATTTTATATGTTATTATATAAAGCTTGGTAAGACTGTAAACTTAAGGACGAATGTAATAATATCACTTATTATTTAAATATATTTATAACAAAATGCTCGGCCCCTTTTTATTTTTTTTGATAACATTGCTGGCCCAACCCAACATTATAATTAGAATCAGCCCAGCAAAATCGTGTATTTCGAGAAAGTGCAAATGGGCTGTAATTTTTTAGGAAATAAAATAAACGGGCAGCATGGACGCTACATTATTTGTTCACCCAGCCCAGCTAATGGCTGTAATTCAAAAAAAAGAAGATCAAATTGACTGTAAATTCTACCGCGCAAAAAAAGACTGTAAATTCTGAAAAAATGGGTTGAATACATGCCACATTTTTGGAGGCTGAAATGTGGGCTAATAGGTCGAAGCCAATGCAAGTCATTGTCAATTTAGTCAACAAATGATTCTGACATGTTAGCCATTGGATTTACATCCAACGACCGACATCCATCTTCAATCTCTCGTCTTCTTCCTCCAGCGCCGCCGGGACCACCTCCCGCCTCCTGCTGCTAGCAGCTCTGCTTAGCGCGCTTCGCTATGAAGCGCTACTCCACCGTTGGCCAGGCCATACCTCCACCCCTCCACACCTCCTGTTCTTCTCCACCGACTGCCGAACCACACCACACTACAACCAGTTAACCCTCGTACACCTCTCTGTCTGCGACTCTACTCCCGTGTCTTCCCATCTCCGGCTCGTTGCTGTCCGGGGCCTCGCCGTCGTCCACCACCTTGGATGCGCTCGGCGCGGCGTGGTCAATGTGGTCAACGAATGACACCATCGGAAGTAGACTGTGCGTGGAGAGGCTGACAGCTGGGTCCACGGCCGCACACAAGGAAATGCCTCCTTATTACGTGCAAAATAATGATTCCTCCACCTGACATCTGGGACCCACCGGAAGGGCCTCTGTATTTTGCGAAATAAAGTGCCCCCCGCTGACATGTCGGACCCACCAGCTATCTTCGCACGCAAGGAAGTGCCTCCTTATTATGCACAAAAAAATGAATATTCCCCCTGCCAGCTGGAACCCAACATAGTGGGAGGCTGACTTGTGGGCCTACCAAGTTGACGGGGACGGAGGGCTTTGTCAACTTAGTCAATATGAATGATTCTTGCTCCTGTTACCGTACGATGTTCATCCAACAGCCGTAGTGCTTCTTCAATCTCTGGTCTTCTTGCTCCAGCCGCCCAAACCAGCGCCGGTCGTGCCGCGTGCTCCTACCTCCTGTGGCTGCCTGTGATGCCGCAGAGGCCTCACCACCCCCTACTACTCCCACCGCTGGCCAGGCCATCCCTCTACTCACCCACACCCCCTGTTATTCTGCGGCGACAGCAGCCTCACACTGCAGTCGAAACAGTGAACCCCCGTACTCCTCTTCACGTGGTCATCCACTGCTGCGTCTTCCCCGGCTCCGAGTCGTCCCCTTCCTAGTCCTCGCCGTCATCCACCGCCCTGGTGCTCTCCGCGCGGCGTGGTCAACGTGGTCAATGACCGACTTCCATTGGAAGAGTACTATACGTGGAGAGGCTGACAGCTGGGTCCACGGCAGCCACAAGGAAGTGCCTCCTTATTGAAGGAAATATGCCCTAGAGGCAATAATAAAGTTATTATTTATTTCCTTATAATCATGATAAATGTTTATTATTCATGCTACAATTGTATTAACCGGAAACATAATACATGTGTGAATACATAGACAAACAAAGTGTCACTAGTATGCCTCTTCTAGACTAGCTCGTTAATCAAAGATGGTTATGTTTCCTAACCATGAACAATGAGTTGTTATTTGATTAACGAGGTCACATCATTAGTTGAATGATCTGATTGACATGACCCATTCCATTAGCTTAGCACCCGATCGTTTAGTATGTTGTTATTGCTTTTCTTCATGACTTATACATGTTCCTATGACTATGAGATTATGCAACTCCCGTTTGCCGGAGGAACACTTTGGGTGCTACCAAACGTCACAACGTAACTGGGTGATTATAAAGGAGCATTACAGGTGTCTCCAAAGGTAGATGTTGGGTTGGCGTATTTCGAGATTAGGATTTGTCACTCCGATTGTTGGAGAGGTATCTCTGGGCCCTCTCGGTAATACACATCACATAAGCCTTGCAAGCATTACAACTAATATGGTAGTTGTGAGATGATGTATTACGGAATGAGTAAAGAGACTTGCCGGTAACGAGATTGAACTAGGTATTGGATACCGACGATCGAATCTCAGGCAAGTAACATACCGATGACAAAGGGAACAACGTATGTTGTTATGCGGTCTGACCGATAAAGATCTTCGTAGAATATGTAGGAGCCAATATGGGCATCCAGGTCCCGCTATTGGTTATTGACCGGGGACGTGTCTCGGTCATGTCTACATTGTTCTCGAACCCGTAGGGTCCGCACGCTTAAGGTTACGATGACAGTTATATTATGAGTTTATGCATTTTGATGTACCGAAGGTTGTTCGGAGTCCCGGATGTGATCACGGACATGACGAGGAGTCTCGAAATGGTCGAGACGTAAAGATTGATATATTGGAAGCCTATATTTGGATATCGGAAGTGTTCCGGGTGAAATCGGGATTTTACCGGATTACCGGGAGGGTTACCGGAACCCCCCGGGAGCCATATGGGCCTTCATGGGCCTTAGTGGAAAGGAGAAAGGGGCAGCCCAAGGTGACTGCGCACCTTCACCCTCCCCTAGTCCTATTAGGACTAGGAGAAGGTGGCCGGCCCCCATCTCTCCCTTCCCCTCCGAGGAATCCTAGTTGGACTAGGATTGGGGGGGGGGGAATCCTACTCCCAGAGGGAGTAGGACTCTCCTGCGCCTCCCCTCCTTGGACGGCCAGCCCTCCCCCTTGGCTCCTTTATATACGGAGGCAGGGGACACCTCTAGACACACAAGTTGATCCACGTGATCTATTCCTTAGCCGTGTGCGGTGCCCCCCTGCCACCATATTCCTCGATAATACTGTAGCGGAGTTTAGGCGAAGTCCTGCTGCAGTAGTTCATCAAGATCGTCACCACGCCGTCGTGCTGACGGAACTCTTCCCCGACACTTTGCTGGATCGGAGTCTGGGGATCGTCATCGAGCTGAACGTGTGCTCGAACTCGGAGGTGCCGTAGTTTCGGTGCTTGATCGGTTGGATCGTGAAGACGTACGACTACTTCCTCTACGTCGTGTCAGCGCTTCCGCAGTCGGTCTGCGTTGGGTACGTAGACAACACTCTCCCCCTCGTTGCTATGCATCACATGATCTTGCGTGTACGTAGGAAATTTTTTGAAATTACTACGTTCCCCAACAGTGGCATCCGAGCCTAGGTTATTTATGTTGATGTTATATGCACGAGTAGAACACAAGTGAGTTGTGGACGATACAAGTCATACTGCCTACCAGCATGTCATACTTTGGTTCGGCGGTATTGTTGGACGAGATGACCCGGACCAACATTACGCGTACGCTTACGCGAGACCGGTTATCCCGACGTGCTTTGCACACAGGTGGCTTGCGGGCGATTGTCTCTCCAACTTTAGTTGAACCAAGTATGGCTACGCCCGGTCCTTGCGATGGTTAAAACGGAGTCTATTTAACAAACTATCATTGTGGTTTTGATGCGTAGGTGAGATTGATTCTTGCTTAAGCCCGTAGCAGCCACGTAAAACTTGCAACAACAAAGTAGAGGACGTCTAACTTGTTTTTGCAGGGCATGTTGTGATGTGATATGGTCAAGGCATGATGCTGAATTTTATTGTATGAGATGATCATGTTTTGTAACCGAGTTATCGGCAACTGGCAGGAGCCATATGGTTGTCGCTTTATTGTATGCAATGCAATCGCGATGTAATGCTTTACTTTATTACTAAACGGTAGTGATAGTCGTGGAAGCATAAGATTGGCGAGACGACAACGATGCTACGATGGAGATCAAGGTGTCGCGCCAGTGACGATGGTGATCATGACGGTGCTTCGGAGATGGAGATCACAAGCACAAGATGATGATGGCCATATCATATCACTTATATTGATTGCATGTGATGTTTATCTTTTATGCATCTTATCTTGCTTTGATTGACGGTAGCATTATAAGATGATCTCTCACTAAATTATCAAGAAGTGTTCTCCCTGAGTATGCACCGTTGCGAAAGTTCTTCGTGCTGAGACACCACGTGATGATCGGGTGTGATAGGCTCTACGTTCAAATACAACGGGTGCAAAACAGTTGCACACGTGGAATACTCAGGTTATACTTGACGAGCCAAGCATATACAGATATGGCCTCGGAACACGGAGACTGAAAGGTCGAGCGTGAATCATATAGTAGATATGATCAACATAATGATGTTCACCGATGAAACTACTCCATCTCACGTGATGATCGGACATGGTTTAGTTGATTTGGATCACGTGATCACTTAGAGGATTAGAGGGATGTCTATCTAAGTGGGAGTTCTTAAATAATATGATTAATTAAACTTAAAATTTATCATGAACTTAGTACCTGATAGTATCTTGCTTGTTTATGTTGATTGTAGATAGATGGCTCGTGCTGTTGTTCCGTTGAATTTTAATGCGTTCCTTGAGAAAGCAAAGTTGAAAGATGATGGTAGCAATTACACGGACTGGGTCCGTAACTTGAGAATTATCCTCATTGCTGCACAGAAAAATTACGTCCTGGAAGCACCGTTGGGTGCCAGGCCTGCTGCTGGAGCAACACTAGATGTTATGAATGTCTGGCAGAGCAAAGCTGATGACTACTCGATAGTTCAGTGTGCCATGCTTTACGGCTTAGAATCGGGACTTCAACGACGTTTTGAACGTCATGGAGCATATGAGATGTTTCAGGAGTTGAAGTTAATATTTCAAGCAAATGCCCGGATTGAGAGATATGAAGTCTCCAATAAGTTCTATAGCTGCAAGATGGAAGAGAACAGTTCTGTCAGTGAGCATATACTCAAAATGTCTGGGTATAATAATCACTTGATTCAATTGGGAGTTAATCTTCCAGATGATTGCGTCATTGACAGAATTCTCCAATCACTGCCACCAAGCTACAAGAGCTTCGTGATGAACTATAATATGCAAGGGATGAACAAGACTATTCCCGAGCTCTTCGCGATGCTGAAAGCTGCGGAGGTAGAAATCAAGAAAGAGCATCAAGTGTTGATGGTCAACAAGACCACTAGTTTCAAGAAAAAGGGCAAAGGAAAGAAGAAGGGGAACTTCAAGAAGAACGGCAAGCCAGTTGCTGCTCAAGAGAAGAAACCCAAGTCTGGACCTAAGCCTGAAACTGAGTGCTTCTACTGCAAGCAGACTGGTCACTGGAAGCGGAACTGCCCCAAGTATTTGGCGGATAAGAAGGATGGCAAGGTGAACAAAGGTATATGTGATATACATGTTATTGATGTGTACCTTACTAATGCTCGCAGTAGCACCTGGGTATTTGATACTGGTTCTGTTGCTAATATTTGCAACTCGAAACAGGGGCTACGGATTAAGCGAAGATTGGCTAAGGACGAGGTGACGATGCGCGTGGGAAACGGATCCAAAGTCGATGTGACCGCGGTCGGCACGCTACCTCTACATCTACCTTCGGGATTAATATTAGACCTAAATAATTGTTATTTGGTGCCAGCGTTGAGCATGAACATTATATCTGGATCTTGTTTAATGCGAGACGGTTATTCATTTAAATCAGAGAATAATGGTTGTTCTATTTATATGAGTAATATCTTTTATGGTCATGCACCCTTGAAGAGTGGTCTATTTTTATTGAATCTCGATAGTAGTAATACACATATTCATAATGTTGAAGCCAAAAGATGCAGAGTTGATAATGAAAGTGCAACTTATTTGTGGCACTGTCGTTTAGGTCATATCGGTGTAAAGCGCATGAAGAAACTCCATACTGATGGACTTTTGGAACCACTTGATTATGAATCACTTGGTACTTGCGAACCGTGCCTCATGGGCAAGATGACTAAAACACCGTTCTCCGGTACTATGGAGAGAGCAACAGATTTGTTGGAAATCATACATACCGATGTATGTGGTCCGATGAATATTGAGGCTCGTGGTGGATATCGTTATTTTCTCACCTTCACAGATGATTTAAGCAGATATGGATATATCTACTTAATGAAACATAAGTCTGAAACATTTGAAAAGTTCAAAGGATTTCAGAGTGAAGTTGAAAATCATCGTAACAAGAAAATAAAGTTTCTACGATCTGATCGTGGAGGAGAATATTTGAGTTGCGAGTTTGGTGTACATTTGAAAAACTGTGGAATAGTTTCGCAACTCACGCCACCCGGAACACCACAGCGTAATGGTGTGTCCGAACGTCGTAATCGTACTTTACTAGATATGGTGCGATCTATGATGTCTCTTACTGATTTACCGCTATCATTTTGGGGATACGCTCTAGAGACGGCCGCATTCACATTAAACAGGGCACCATCAAAATCCGTTGAGACGACGCCTTATGAACTGTGGTTTGTCAAGAAACCAAAGTTGTCGTTTCTTAAAGTTTGGGGCTGCGATGCTTATGTGAAAAAGCTTCAACCTGATAAGCTCGAACCCAAATCGGAGAAATGTGTCTTCATAGGATATCCAAAGGAAACTATTGGATACACCTTCTATCACAGATCTGAAGGCAAGACTTTTGTTGCTAAATTCGGAAACTTTCTTGAGAAGGAGTTTCTCTCAAAAGAAGTGAGTGGGAGAAAAGTAGAACTTGACGAGGTAATTGTACCTGCTCCCTTGTTGGAAAGTAGTACATCACAGAAAACTGTTTCTGTGACACCTACACCAATAACTGAGGAAGCCAAAGATAATGATCATGAAACTTCAAAACAAGATACTACTGAACCTCGTAGATCAACCAGAGTAAGATCCGCACCAGAGTGGTACGGTAATCCAGTTCTAGAAGTCATGCTACTAGATCATGATGAACCTACGAACTATGAAGAAGCGATGGTGAGCCCAGATTCCGCAAAATGGCTTGAGGCCATGAAATATGAGATGGGATCCATGTATGAGAACAAAGTATGGACTTTGGTTGACTTGCCCGATGATCGGCAAGCAATTGAGAATAAATGGATCTTTAAGAAGAAGACTGACGCTGATGGTAATGTTACTGTCTACAAAGCTCGACTTGTCGCAAAAGGTTTTCGACAAGTTCAAGGGGTTGACTACGATGAGACTTTCTCACCCGTAGCGATGCTTAAGTCTGTCCAAATCATGTTAGCGATTGCCGCATTTTATGATTATGAAATTTGGCAGATGGATGTCAAAACTGCATTCCTGAATGGATTTCTGGAAGAAGAGTTGTATATGATGCAACCGGAAGGTTTTGTCGATCCAAAGGGAGCTAACAAAGTGTGCAAGCTCCAGCGATCCATTTATGGACTGGTGCAAGACTCTCGGAGTTGGAATAAATGCTTTGATAGTGTGATCAAAGCATTTGGTTTTATACAGACTTTCGGAGAAGCCTGTATTTACAAGAAAGTGAGTGGGAGCTCTGTAGCATTTCTAATATTATATGTGGATGACATATTGCTAATTGGAAATGATATAGAATTTCTGGATAGCATAAAGGGATACTTGAATAAAAGTTTTTCAATGAAAGACCTCGATGAAGCTGCTTACATATTAGGCATTAAGATCTATAGAGATAGATCAAGACGCTTAATTGGACTTTCACAAAGCACATACCTTGACAAGATTTTGAAGAAATTCAAAATGGATCAAGCAAAGAAAGGATTCTTGCCTGTGTTACAAGGTGTGAAGTTGAGTAAGACTCAATGCCCAACCACTACAGAAGATAGAGAGAATATGAAAGATGTTCCCTATGCATCAGCCATAGGCTCTATCATGTATGCAATGCTGTGTACCAGACCTGATGTGTGCCTTGCTATAAGTTTAGCAGGGAGGTACCAAAGTAATCCAGGAGTGGATCACTGGACAGCGGTCAAGAACATCCTGAAATACCTGAAAAGGACTAAGGATATGTTTCTCGTATATGGAGGTGACAAAGAACTCACCGTAAAAGGTTAAATTGATGCAAGCTTTGACACTGATCCGGACGATTCTAAATCGCAAACCGGATACGTGCTTACATTAAACGGTGGAGCTGTTAGTTGGTGCAGTTCTAAACAAAGCGTCGTAGCGGGATCTACATGTGAAGCGGAGTACATAGCTGCTTCGGAAGCAGCGAACGAAGGAGTCTGGATGAAGGAGTTCATATCCGATCTAGGTGTCATACCTAGTGCATCGGGTCCAATGAAAATCTTTTGTGACAATACTGGTGCAATTGCCTTGGCAAAGGAATCCAGATTTCACAAAAGGACCAAACACATCAAGAGACGCTTCAATTCCATCCGGGATCTAGTCCAGGTGGGAGACATAGAGATTTGCAAGATACATACGGATCTGAATGTTGCAGACCCGTTGACTAAGCCTCTTCCATGAGCAAAACATGATCAGCACCAAGGCTCCATGGGTGTTAGAATCATTATAGTATAATCTAGATTATTGACTCTAGTGCAAGTGGGAGACTGAAGGAAATATGCCCTAGAGGCAATAATAAAGTTATTATTTATTTCCTTATAATCATGATAAATGTTTATTATTCATGCTAGAATTGTATTAACCGGAAACATAATACATGTGTGAATACATAGGCAAACAAAGTGTCACTAGTATGCCTCTTCTAGACTAGCTCGTTAATCAAAGATGGTTATGTTTCCTAACCATGAACAATGAGTTGTTATTTGATTAACGAGGTCACATCATTAGTTGAATGATCTGATTGACATGACCCATTCCATTAGCTTAGCACCCGATCGTTTAGTATGTTGCTATTACTTTTCTTCATGACTTATACATGTTCCTATGACTATGAGATTATGCAACTCCCGTTTGCCGGAGGAACACTTTGGGTGCTACCAAACGTCACAACGTAACTGGGTGATTATAAAGGAGCATTACAGGTGTCTCCAAAGGTAGATGTTGGGTTGGCGTATTTCGAGATTAGGATTTGTCACTCTGATTGTTGGAGAGGTATCTCTGGGCCCTCTCGGTAATACACATCACATAAGCCTTGCAAGCATTACAACTAATATGGTAGTTGTGAGATGATGTATTACGGAACGAGTAAAGAGACTTGCCGGTAACGAGATTGAACTAGGTATTGGATACCGACGATCGAATCTCGGGCAAGTAACATACCGATGACAAAGGGAACAACGTATGTTGTTATGCGGTCTGACTGATAAAGATCTTCGTAGAATATGTAGGAGCCAATATGGGCATCCAGGTCCCGCTATTGGTTATTGACCGGGGACGTGTCTCGATCGTGTCTACATTTTTCTCGAACCCGTAGGGTCCGCATGCTTAAGGTTACGATGACAGTTATATTATGAGTTTATGCATTTTGATGTACCGAAGGTTGTTCGGAGTCCCGGATGTGGTCACGGACATGACGAGGAGTCTCGAAATGGTCGAGACGTAAAGATTGATATATTGGAAGCCTATATTTGGATATCAGAAGTGTTCCGGGTGAAATCGGGATTTTACCGGATTACCGGGAGGGTTACCGGAACCCCCCGGGAGCCATATGGGCCTTCATGGGCCTTAGTGGAAAGGAGAAAGGGGCAGCCCAAGGTGGCTGCGCACCTTCCCCCTCCCCTAGGACCAGGAGAAGGTGGCCGGCCCCCCTCTCTCCCTTCCCCTCCGAGGAATCCTAGTTGGACTAGGATTGGGGGGGGGGAATCCTACTCCCAGAGGGAGTAGGACTCTCCTGCGCCTCCCCTCCTTGGCCGGCCAGCCCTCCCCCTTGGCTCCTTTATATACGGAGGCAGGGGACACCTCTAGACACACAAGTTGATCCACGTGATCTATTTCTTAGCCGTGTGCGGTGCCCCCCTGCCACCATATTCCTCGATAATACTGTAGCGGAGTTTAGGCGAAGTCCTGCTGCAGTAGTTCATCAAGATCGTCACCACGCCGTCGTGCTGACGGAACTCTTCCCCGACACTTTGCTGGATCGGAGTCCGGGGATCGTCATCGAGCTGAACGTGTGCTCAAACTCGGAGGTGCCGTAGTTTCGGTGCTTGATCGGTTGGATCGTGAAGATGTACGACTACTTCCTCTACGTCGTGTCAGCGATTCCGCAGTCGGTCTGCGTTGGGTACGTAGACAACACTCTCCCCCTCGTTGCTATGCATCACATGATCTTGCGTGTACGTAGGAATTTTTTTTGAAATTACTACGTTCCCCAACACTTATTACGCGGAAAATAATTATTCCTCCACCTAATAGCGGGGACCCACCGGACGGGCCACCAGTATTTTGCGATCGTTTCCCCCTGACTGCTGGGACCCACCGGACGGGCCACCGTATTTCGCGAAAAAACGTTCCCCCCGCTGTCAGCTCGGACCCACCAGAAGTGCCTCCTTATTACGCACAAAAAAATGGATACTCCCCCGGCTAGCTGGGACCCACCTTGCTGGGAGGCTGACTTGTGGGCCTACTAAGTTAACGGGGACGAAGGGCTTTGTCAACTTAGTCAATATGAACGATTCTAGCTCTAGTGACCGTACGATGTCCATCCAACGGCCGTAGTGCTTCTTCAACCTCTGGTCTTCTTGCTCCAGCCGCCCAAAGCAGCGCCGGTCGTGTCGCATGCTCCTACCTCCCGTGGCCGGCTGTGCTGCCGCAGAGGCCTCACTGCCCCTACTATTCCCACCACTGGCCAGGCCCTGCCGCGATGGCAGCCTCACACCACAGCCGAACCAGTGAACCCTCGTAGTCCTCTCCGCACGGGCTTCCACTGCCGCGTCGTCTCCTTCCTAGGCCTCGTCGTCGTCCACCGCCGTGGTGCTCTCCGCGCGGCGTGGTCAACGTGGTCAAGGAACGACTTCCATCGGAAGAGTACTGTGCGTGGAGAGGCTGACAGCTGGGTCCACGGCCACAGCCCAGTTTTTTTGTGATTTGCCAAGTAAGTCGCTTTGTCAGGCCTGTTGGGCTACAAATCTTTCAAGACGAGGAGAGCTTTCATTCGGCTGGCCGAGAAAATGGCCCATCAGTAATGAGCAATGGGTTGTACATTTTTAAAACACATCAAACCAGCAATTAGTTTCAAATATCTTTTTTTTTCATTTCAAGATTTTAAATTACATTAATTTTTATGCGTGGAGAATCTGTTGGATTTTATATTGATATACATTTATTTTTAAAATCAGTTTGAATGTGAGTCAAAATTTCAAGATTAAAAACAGTTCAGACCGCACCGAAATATGCAAAATTTCGTATAATTTTTTAACCGTTGCCACAATATGGGCTGTAATGCTAACAAAAAGAATATGGGCTCCAAAAAACCTTAAGAATTAGGAAATGGGCTGTAAATTATTAGAAATAATGGCAGATGGGTTGTATGCTATTTTCCACAGATTTGAGGCTTTCCTAAAAAAAAGGTTGACACACAAGCACTGACTGTTGGATGTCCATCCAACGGCCGTCGTGCATCTTCAATCTCTGCTCTTCCTGCTCCAGCCGCCCAAACAAGCGCCGGTGGGACTGCCTGCTCCCTCCTCCTCGCGGCCGGCTGTGCTGCCGCGTAGGCCTCACCGCCTGACCGTACTCCCATCACTGGCCTAGCCATCCCTCTACTCACCCACACCTGCTGTTATTCTTCGGCGATGGCAGACGAACCAGTAAACCCTCGTACAGTCGTACTCCCCTCTGCGTGTGAAACAACTGCCGAGTCTTCCCTGCCTCCGTGTCGTCCCCTTCCTAGGCCTTGTCGTCGTCCACCGCCCTGGTGCTCTCGGCACGGCGTGGTCAACGTGGTCAAGGAACGACTTCCATCGGACGTGGACTGTACGTGGAGAGGCTGACAGCTGGGTCCACGGCCGCAGCAAGGAAGTGCCTCCTTATTACGCGGAAAATAATGATTCCTCCACCTGACAGCTGGGACCCACCAGACGGTCCACTGTATTTCGCGAAAAAAACGTTTCCCCCTGACTGCTGGGACCCACCAGCTACATCTTCGCACGCACGGAAGTGCGTCCGGGCAAATAAAAACGATTCGCCCCCTGACTGCTGGGACCGACCAGCTACATCTTCGCAGGCAAGGAAGTGCCTGACAGTCGGGACCTACCTGGTCGAAGCATACGTAGCGTTGTCATTCTGGTCGTGAACGTGTACGTACATACTGGTCGATGTAGAGGCGCGCACGTGTCGTAGTAGAGGCGCGCACGTAGCAAGTACACATACATACAGTGGTCAGGGTGCAAGAAAGAAAATATGGCCACGTATGTGTACATACGGGCGGGGTCTCGAACGCCTACTCGCGCATACGTACGGCGAGGGCTCGTGTACATGGCTGGGTCGGAACGGAGAAATAGCGTCATCGTCGTGTTCATGGGGAGGCAACGGAATGCGTCGTGTTCATGGGGAGGCAACGAAATGCGTCGTGTTCATCGGGAGGGCTTGGACGGAATAGGCGATGGAAACGTGGCCTGGCGTACCGCAGAACAGAGGAAACAGCCTTGTGTTCGACCGGCCACGTTTGAAACGGGATCCTGTTCATCGGGAGGGGTGTGGCGTACCGCAAAACGGAGGAAACGGACCTCCTACGGTCGAAACGGGGGTCCTGTTGATCGGGAGGTGTGTGGCATACCACAAAATGGAGGAAACTGACTTTTGTTGGAGCGCTACGGTCGAAACGGGGGTCCTGTTCATCGGGAGGGGTGTGGCGTACCGCAAAACGGGACTCCACGGGATACTGTTCATCTCCACCGTCGACCTCCTCCAGCCCCCATGGGCTCCTGTTCATCCAACCTCCATGGGCTCCTGTTCATCCAGCCTCCACCGCGCGCTACTCCACCGGCTACTGTTGAACCACCCCTCCACCATCTACTGTTCATCCAGCCCTCCACACCATGGGGTCCTGTTCATCCACCCCTCCACGGGCACCCCTCCACCGTCTACTGTTCATCCAGCCCTCCACCACACCACGGGGTCCTGTTCATCCAGAGGCAACACCATCACTCACTGTTCACCCCATCGATCGGCTTCAGTTAGCAGCAGTAGCGAAGGAATTGCTCGATCGGGTTCAATTAACAGCCATCGATTGATCGCTCGGGTTCAGTAACGCGTAGCCTGCAGTGCAATCGCTCGGGTTCAGTTAGAGCCCAACGCCTCCCTCGGGTTCAGTTAGAGCCAACGCCTCGCACACACGCGCGTACGTGTACGAGAGAAACGCGCATCGCTCAGCCCCCGACCTCCTACCATAACCGGGAACTCCCCGAAATTTTCCTCCCCCTCGCTTCTACCATGGTTTTTTCCATCATGGACGACCCAAAGAATGTCATGCAGCTGCGTCTCTGGCCCGCCCAGGACGAAAAGCCCATTTTCTATCATGATTTTTTGTCATAGAAGTAGGAGCCCACCACATCTATGATGATACCGGGCTTTGTCACAATTATCGTCATAGAAGTGTCATATGTATGACAAATTTTTTTTCGTTCGGCCCAAAATGTCACCGATGTGTCTTTTTTTGTAGTGTATGACACCTAGATCGGATATGAATTCCTTCATCCAGACTCCTTCATTTGCTTCTTCTGAAGCAGCTATGTACTCCACTTCACATGTAGATCCCGCCACGACGCTTTGTTTAGAACTGCTCCAACTACAGCTCCACCGTTCAATATAAACATGTATCCAGTTTGCAATTTAGAATCGTCCAGATCAGTGTCAATGCTTGCATCGACATAACCATTTACGACGAGCTCTTTGTCACCTCCATAAACGAGAAACATATCCTTAGTCCTTTTCAGGTATTTCAGGATGTTCTTGACCGCTGTCCAATGATCCACTCCTAGATTACTTTGGTACCTCGTTGCTAAACTAATAGCAAGGCACACATCAGGTCTGGTACACAACATTGCATACATGATAGAGCCTATGGCCGAAGCATAGGGAACATTTTTCATTTTCTCTCTATCTTCTGAAGTGGTCGGGCATTGAGTCTTACTCAACTTCACACCTTGTAACACAGGCAAGAACCCTTTCTTAGCTTGATCCATTTTGAACTTCTTCAAAACTTTATCAAGGCATTGCCATGTGAAAGTCCAATTAAGCGTCTTGATCTATCTCTATAGATCTTGATGCCCAATATATAATAGCTTCACCGAGGTCTTTCATTGAAAAACTTTTATTCAAGTATCCTTTTATGTTATACAGAAATTCTATATCATTTCCAATCAACAATATGTCATCCACATATAATATTAGAAATGCTCTAGAGCTCCCACTCACTTTCTTGTAAATACAGGCTTCTCCAAAAGTCTGTATAAAACCATATGCTTTGATCACACTATCAAAACGTTTATTCCAACTCCCAGAGGCTTGCACCAGTCCATAAATGGACTGCTGGAGATTTGAATTACATAATGGGGTCACAGCGGCCATGGACGGTGTTTGAATTGCTAGACCTTTTATCTGCAGTGAACATGCAACTATATGTGTGTCATAAAAGAATTGGAATTATTCAGGGTTCGTTTTGACATTTTTATGCATTAAGTGAGTTTTCAATGCATTTATGTGCATAATTCAAATTTGAACTACGTGCACATGGTCCAGTGCATATAAATTGGTTGAAAAAATAATCTTTGTCCTTGGGTGCATGCTTAGGTCCCATGCAAGAAATGAGAATGAATGTCAAACACCCTGCCACCATCACTCGGCCGCAAACAATGAGATACCTTTTTTTAATTTCTAATAAATCCAAAACTCGTCTGAAATTCATGAAACTTGGCGAGCGGCATCAAAATGTTGTGGTAAATTTTTTGTCCCATTTGGGGCAGGTTTTGGGTATATGCTTCTCACAAACCAGAGCTTGTCACAACAAGCATGATGGTTTCGGCAGGGAACACCCCACCTTTGGGGACGAAATGATATCCATTGCCTCTTATTGCTTTCAAATTTTTTTCTCGTGTCAACATAGAACCACATGAGTGTTGTGTTAATTTTTGGGATCTTTCGGGGTTCGTTTGGACATTTTTATGCATTAACTGAGTTTTCAATGCATTTATGTGCATAATTCAAATTTGAACTACATGCACATGCTCTAATGCAAATAAATTGGTTGAAAATTCAAATCCGTGTCCTTGGTTGCATGCTTAGGTCCCATGCAAGAAATGGGAATGAATGTCAAACACCCTGCCACGGTCACTCGGCCGCAAACATTGAGATGCCTGGTTTTTAAATTCTAGTAAATCCAAAGCTCGTCTGAAATTCATGAAACTTGGCATGCCATCATGGAGCAGCATCAACATGCCGTGGTAATTTTTTGTCCCATTTGGGGCAGGTTTGGGGATATGCTTCTCACAAATCAGAGCTTCTCACAACAAGCCGGATGGTTTCGGTAGGGAATGTCCCACCTTTGGGGACGGAATGATATCCATTGCCTCTTATTGCTTTCAAATTTTTTCTCGTATCAACATAGAACCACATGAGTGTTGTGTCAATGTTTGGGATTTTTCGGGGTTCGTTTGGAAATTTTTATGCATTAATTGTTTTCAATGCATTTATGTGCATAATTCAAATTTGAACTACACGCACATGCTCTAATGCATATAAATTGGTTGAAAAATCAAATATGTGTCCTTGGGTGTGATGACCCACAAGTATAGGGGATATATCGTAGTCCTTTCGATAAGTAAGAGTGTCGAACCCAACGAGGAGCAGAAGGAAATGATAAGCGGTTTCCAGCAAGGTATTCTCTGCAAGTACTGAAATAAGTGGTAACAGATAGTTTTATGATAGGATAATTTGTAACGAGCAACAAGTAACAAAAGTAAATAAAGTGCAGCAAGGTGGCCCAATCCTTTTTGTAGCAAAGGACAAGCCTGGACAAACTCTTATATAGAGAAAAGCACTCCCGAGGACACATGGGAATATCGTCAAGCTAGTTTTCATCACGTTCATATGATTCCCATTCAGTACTTTGATAATTTGGTATGTGTGTGGACCGGTGCTTGGGTACCGTCCTTACTTGGACAAGCATCCCACTTATGATTAACCTCTATTGCAAGCATCCGCAACTACAACAAAAGTATTAAGGTAAACATAACCATAGCATGAAACATATGGATCCAAATCAGCCCCTTACGAAGCAACGCATAAACTAGGGTTTAAGCTTCTGTCACTCTAGCAACCCATCATCTACTTATTACTTCCCAATGCCTTCCTCTCAGCCCAAATGATGGTGAAGTGTCACGTAGTCGACGTTCACATAACACCACTAGAGGAGAGACAACATACATCTCATCAAAATATCAAACGAATACCAAATTCACATGACTACTAATAGCAAGACTTCTCCCATGTCCTCAGGAACAAACGTAACTACTCACAAAGCATATTCATGTTCATAATCAGAGGGGTATTAATATGCATATAGGATCTGAACATATGATCTTCCACCAAATAAACCAACTAGCATCAACTACAAGGAGTAATTAACACTACTAGCAACCTACTAGTACCAATCCCGGACTTGGAGACAAGAATTGGATACAAGAGATGAACTAGGGTTTTCAAAGGAGATGGTGCTGATGAAGATGTTGATGGAGATTGCCCTCTCCCGATGTGAGGAGCGATGATGATGATGGCGATGATTTCCCCCTCCCGGAGGGAAATTTCCCCGGCAGAACAACTCTGCCAGAGCCCTAGATTGGTTCCGCCAAGGTTCCACCTCGTGGCGGCGGAGTTTCGTCTGAGAAGATGGCTTATGATTTTTTCCTCATCGAAAGACTTCATATAGCAGAAGATGGCCACCGGAGGGCCACCAGGGGGCCCACAAGGTAGGGGGGTGCGCCCAGGGGGTAGGGCGCGCCCCCACCCTCGCGGGCAGGGTGTGGTCCCCCTGGTGAACTTCTTGCGCTCAGTATTTTTTATATATTCTGAAAACGTCTTCCGTGAAGTTTCAGGACTTTTGGAGCTGTGCAGAATAGGTCTCTAATATTTGCTCCTCTTCCAGCCCAGAATCCCAGCTGCCGGCATTCTCCAGCTTTATGTAAACCTTGTAAAATAAGAGAGAATATGCATAAGTATTTTGACATAATGTGTAATAACAGCCCATAATGCAATAAATATCAATATAAAAGCACGATGCAAAATGGACATATCAACTCCCCCAAGCTTAGACCTCGCTTGTCCTCAAGCGAAAGCCAAAATCGAAAAATATGTCCACATGTTTAGAGATAGAGGTGTCGAGAGAAATAAAATACGGACATGAGGGCATCATGATCATTTTTAGAAGAGCAACTTATATAATTCTTGTCATATGATCTCTTATGCTAGAGTAATAATTCAATCACAATTTCAAGTATGAATTGTAAACTTCATTGAAAACTAACAAACTACAATCTCAGTCATTGGGGCAATTGCAATTTATCATAACATAGGAAAGAGTCAATATATAAGAGCTTTTCAGCAAGTCCACATACTCAACTATCATATAGTCTTTCACAATTGCTGACACTCACGCAATATTTATGGGTATGGAGTTATAATCAGACACAGAGAAAGATAGGGGCTTATGTTGGGGAACGTAGTAATTTCAAAAAAATTCCTACGCACACGCAAGATCATGTGATGCATAGCAACGAGGGGGAGAGTGTTGTCTACGTACCCAACGCAGACCGACTGCGGAAGCGCTGACACAGCGTAGAGGAAGTAGTCGTACGTCTTCACGATCCAACCGATCAAGCACCGAAACTACGGCACCTCCGAGTTCGAGCACACGTTCAGCTCGATGACGATCCCCGGACTCCGATCCAGCAAAGTGTCGGGGAAGAGTTCCGTCAGCACGACGGCGTGGTGACAATCTTGATGAACTACTGCAGCAGGGCTTCGCCTAAACTCCGCTACAGTATTATCGAGGAATATGGTGGCAGGGGGCACCGCACACGGCTAAGGAATAGATCACGTGGATCAACTTGTGTGTCTAGAGGTGTCCCCTGCCTCCGTATATAAAGGAGCCAAGGGGGAGGGCTGGCCGGCCAAGGAGGGGAGGCGCAGGAGAGTCCTACTCCCTCTGGGAGTAGGATTCCCCCCCCCCCAATCCTAGTCCAACTAGGATTCCTCGGAGGGGAAGGGAGAGAGGGGGCCGGCCACCTTCTCCTAGTCCTAATAGGACTAGGGGAGGGGGAAGGTGCGTAGCCACCTTGGGCTGCCCCTTTCTCCTTTCCACTAAGGCCCATGAAGGCCCATATGGCTCCCGGGGGGTTCCGGTAACCCTCCCGGTAATCCGGTAAAATCCCGATTTCACCCGGAACACTTCCGATATCCAAATATAGGCTTCCAATATATCAATCTTTATGTCTCGACCATTTCGAGACTCCTCGTCATGTCCGTGATCACATCCAGGACTCCGAACAACCTTCGGTACATCAAAATGCATAAACTCATAATATAACTGTCACCGTAACCTTAAGCGTGCGGACCCTACGGGTTCGAGAACAATGTAGACATGACCGAGACACGTCCCCATTCAATAACCAATAGCGGGACCTGGATGCCCATATTGGCTCCTACATATTCTACGAAGATCTTTATCGGTCAGACCGCATAACAACATACGTTGTTCCCTTTGTCATCGGTATGTTACTTGCCCGAGATTCGATCGTCGGTATCCGATACCTAGTTCAATCTCGTTACCGGCAAGTCTCTTTACTCGTTCCGTAATACATCATCTCACAAATACCATATTAGTTGTAATGCTTGCAAGGCTTATGTGATGTGTATTACCGAGAGGGCCCAGAGATACCTCTCCAACAATCGGAGTGACAAATCCTAATCTCGAAATACGCCAACCCAACATCTACCTTTGGAGACACCTGTAATGCTCCTTTATAATCACCCAGTTACGTTGTGACGTTTGGTAGCACCCAAAGTGTTCCTCCGGCAAACGGGAGTTGCATAATCTCATAGTTATAGGAACATGTATAAGTCATCAAGAAAAGCAATAGCAACATACTAAACGATCGGGTGCTAAGCTAATGGAATGGGTCATGTCAATCAGATCATTCAACTAATGATGTGACCTCGTTAATCAAATAACAACTCATTGTTCATGGTTAGGAAACATAACCATCTTTGATTAACGAGCTAGTCTAGAAGAGGCATACTAGTGACACTTTGTTTGTCTATGTATTCACACATGTATTATGTTTCCGGTTAATACAATTCTAGCATGAATAATAAACATTTATCATGATTATAAGGAAATAAATAATAACTTTATTATTGCCTCTAGGGCATATTTCCTTCAGTCTCCCACTTGCACTAGAGTCAATAATCTAGATTACACTGTAATGATTCTAACACCCATGGAGCCTTGGTGCTGATCATGTTTTGCTCGTGGAAGAGGCTTAGTCAACGGGTCTGCAACATTCAGATCCATATGTATCTTGCAAATCTCTATGTCTCCCACCTGGACTAGATCCCGGATGGAATTGAAGCGTCTCTTGATGTGTTTGGTCCTTTTGTGAAATCTGGATTCCTTTGCCAAGGCAATTGCACCAGTATTGTCACAAAAGATTTTCATTGGACCCGATGCACTAGGTATGACACCTAGATCGGATATGAACTCCTTCATCCAGACTCCTTCGTTCGCTGCTTCCGAAGTAGCTATGTACTCCGCTTCACATGTAGATCCCGCTACGACGCTTTGTTTAGAACTGCACCAACTAACAACTCCACCGTTTAATGTAAACACGTATCTGGTTTGCGATTTAGAATCGTCCGGATCAGTGTCAAAGCTTGCATCAACGTAACCTTTTATGGTGAGTTCTTTGTCACCTCCATATACGAGAAACATATCCTTAGTCCTTTTCAGGTATTTCAGGATGTTCTTGACCGCTGTCCAGTGATCCACTCCTGGATTACTTTGGTACCTCCCTGCTAAACTTATAGCAAGGCACACATCAGGTCTGGTACACAGCATTGCATACATGATAGAGCCTATGGCTGATGCATAGGGAACATCTTTCATATTCTCTCTATCTTCTGTAGTGGTCGGGCATTGAGTCTTACTCAACTTCACACCTTGTAACACAGGCAAGAATCCTTTCTTTGCTTGATCCATTTTGAATTTCTTCAAAATCTTGTCAAGGTATGTGCTTTGTGAAAGTCCAATTAAGCGTCTTGATCTATCTCTATAGATCTTAATGCCTAATATGTAAGCAGCTTCACCGAGGTCTTTCATTGAAAAACTTTTATTCAAGTATCCCTTTATGCTATCCAGAAATTCTATATCATTTCCAATTAGCAATATGTCATGCACATATAATATTAGAAATGCTACAGAGCTCCCACTCACTTTCTTGTAAATACAGGCTTCTCCGAAAGTCTGTATAAAACCAAATGCTTTGATCACACTATCAAAGCGTTTATTCCAACTCCGAGAGGCTTGCACCAGTCCATAAATGGATCGCTGGAGCTTGCACACTTTGTTAGCTCCCTTTGGATCGACAAAACCTTCCGGTTGCATCATATACAACTCTTCTTCCAGAAATCCATTCAGGAATGCAGTTTTGACATCCATCTGCCAAATTTCATAATCATAAAATGCGGCAATCGCTACGGGTGAGAAAGTCTCATCGTAGTCAACCCCTTGAACTTGTCGAAAACCTTTTGCGACAAGTCGAGCTTTGTAGACAGTAACATTACCATCAGCGTCAGTCTTCTTCTTAAAGATCCATTTATTCTCAATTGCTTGCCGATCATCGGGCAAGTCAACCAAAGTCCATACTTTGTTCTCATACATGGATCCCATCTCAGATTTCATGGCTTCAAGCCACTTTGCGGAATCTGGGCTCACCATCGCTTCTTCATAGTTCGTAGGTTCATCATGATCTAGTAGCATGACTTCCAGAACTGGATTACCGTACCACTCTGGTGCGGATCTTACTCTGGTTGATCTACGAGGTTCAGTAGTATCTTGTTCTGAAGTTTCATGATCATTATCATTGGCTTCCTCACTTATTGGTGTAGGTGTCACAGAAACAGTTTTCTGTGATGTACTACTTTCCAACAAGGGAGCAGGTACAATTACCTCGTCAAGTTCTACTTTTCTCCCACTCACTTCTTTCGAGAGAAACTCCTTCTCAAGAAAGTTTCCGAATTTAGCAACAAAAATCTTGCCTTTGGATCTGTGATAGAAGGTGTATCCAATAGTTTCCTTTGGATATCCTATGAAGACACATTTCTCCGATTTGGGTTCGAGCTTATCAAGTTGAAGCTTTTTCACATAAGCATCGCAGCCCCAAACTTTAAGAAACGACAACTTTGGTTTCTTGCCAAAAAAACAGTTCATAAGGCGTCGTCTCAACGGATTTTGATGGTGCCCTGTTTAATGTGAATGCGGCCGTCTCTAGAGCGTATCCCCAAAATGATAGCGGTAAATCAGTAAGAGACATCATAGATCGCACCATATCTAGTAAAGTACGATTACGACGTTCGGACACACCATTACGTTGTGGTGTTCCGGGTGGCGTGAGTTGCGAAATATTCCACAGTTTTTCAAATGTACACCAAACTCGTAACTCAAATATTCTCCTCCACGATCAGATCGTAGAAACTTTATTTTCTTGTTACGATGATTTTCAACTTCACTCTGAAATTCCTTGAACTTTTCAAATGTTTCAGACTTATGTTTCATTAAGTAGATATATCCATATCTGCTTAAATCATCTGTGAAGGTGAGAAAAAAATGATATCCGCCACGAGCCTCAATATTCATCGGACCACATACATCGGTATGTATGATTTCCAACAAATCTGTTGCTCTCTCCATAGTACCGGAGAACGGTGTTTTAGTCATCTTGCCCATGAGGCACGGTTCGCAAGTACCAAGTGATTCATAATCAAGTGGTTCCAAAAGTCCATCAGTATGGAGTTTCTTCATGCGCTTTACACCGATATGACCTAAACGACAGCGCCACAAATAAGTTGCACTTTCATTATCAACTCTGCATCTTTTGGCTTCAACATTATGAATATGTGTATTACTACTATCGAGATTCAATAAAAATAGACCACTCTTCAAGGGTGCATGACCATAAAAGATATTACTCATATAAATAGAACAACCATTATTCTCTGATTTAAATGAATAACCGTCTCGCATTAAACAAGATCCAGATATAATGTTCATGCTCAACGCTGGCACCAAATAACAATTATTTAGGTCTAATATTAATCCCGAAGGTAGATGTAGAGGTAGCGTGCCGACCGCGATCACATCGACTTTGGATCCGTTTCCCACGCGCATCGTCACCTCGTCCTTAGCCAATCTTCGCTTAATCCGTATTCCCTGTTTCGAGTTGCAAATATTAGCAACAGAACCAGTATCAAATACCCAGGTGCTACTGCGAGCATTAGTAAGGTACACATCAATAACATGTATATCACATATACCTTTGTTCCCCTTGCCATCCTTCTTATCCGCCAAATACTTGGGGCAGTTCCGCTTCCAGTGACCAGTCTGCTTGCAGTAGAAGCACTCAGTTTTAGGCTTAGGTCCAGACTTGGGTTTCTTCTCTTGAGCAGCAACTGGCTTGCCGTTCTTCTTGAAGTTCCCCTTCTTCTTTCCTTTGCCCTTTTTCTTGAAACTAGTGGTCTTGTTGACCATCAACACTTGATGCTCTTTCTTGATTTCTACCTCCGCAGCTTTCAGCATCGCGAAGAGCTCGGGAATAGTCTTGTTCATCCCTTGCATATTATAGTTCATCACGAAGCTCTTGTAGCTTGGTGGCAGTGATTGGAGAATTCTGTCAATGACGCAATCATCTGGAAGATTAACTCCCAATTGAATCAAGTGATTATTATACCCAGACATTTTGAGTATATGCTCACTGACAGAACTGTTCTCTTCCATCTTGCAGCTATAGAACTTATGGGAGACTTCATATCTCTCAATCCGGGCATTTGCTTGAAATATTAACTTCAACTCCTGAAACATCTCATATGCTCCATGACGTTCAAAACGTCGTTGAAGTCCCGATTCTAAGCCGTAAAGCATGGCACACTGAACTATCGAGTAGTCATCATCTTTGCTCTGCCAGACGTTCATAACATCTGGTGTTGCTCCAGCAGCAGGCCTGGCACCCAGCGGTGCTTCCAGGACGTAATTCTTCTGTGCAGCAATGAGGATAATCCTCAAGTTACGGACCCAGTCTGTGTAATTGCTACCATCATCTTTCAACTTTGCTTTCTCAAGGAACGCATTAAAATTCAACGGAACAACAGCACGAGCCATCTATCTACAATCAACATAAACAAGCAAGATACTATCAGGTACTAAGTTCATGATAAATTTTAAGTTCAATTAATCATATTATTTAAGAACTCCCACTTAGATAGACATCCCTCTAATCCTCTAAGTGATCACGTGATCCAAATCAACTAAACCATGTCCGAACATCACGTGAGATGGAGTAGTTTCATCGGTGAACATCATTATGTTGATCATATCTACTATATGATTCACGCTCGACCTTTCGGTCTCCGTGTTCTGAGGCCATATCTGTATATGCTTGGCTCGTCAAGTATAACCTGAGTATTCCGCGTGTGCAACTGTTTTGCACCCGTTGTATTTGAACGTAGAGCCTATCACACCCGATCATCACGTGGTGTCTCAGCACGAAGAACTTTCGCAACGGTGCATACTCAGGGAGAACACTTCTTGATAATTTAGTGACAGATCATCTTATAATGCTACCGTCAATCAAAGCAAGATAAGATGCATAAAAGATAAACATCACATGCAATCAATATAAGTGATATGATATGGTCATCATCATCTTGTGCTTGTGATCTCCATCTCTGAAGCACCGTCATGATCACCATCGTCACCGGCGCGACACCTTGATCTCCATCGTAGCATCATTGTCGTCTCGCCAATCTAATGCTTCCACGACTGTCACTACCGTTTAGTAATAGAGTAAAGCATTACATCGCGATTGCATTGCATACAATAAAGCGACAACCATATGGCTCCTGCCAGTTGCCGATAACTCGGTTACAAAACATGATCATCTCATACAATAAAATTCAGCATCATGCCTTGACCATATCACATCACAACATGCCCTGCAAAAACAAGTTAGACGTCCTCTACTTTGTTGTTGCAAGTTTTACGTGGCTGCTACGGGCTTAAGCAAGAACCAATCTCACCTACGCATCAAAACCACAACGATAGTTTGTCAAATAGACTCCGTTTTAACCTTCGCAAGGACCGGGCATAGCCATACTTGGTTCAACTAAAGTTGGAGAGACAGTCGCCCGCAGGCCACCTGTGTGCAAAGCACGTCGGGAGAACCGGTCTCGCGTAAGCGTACGCGTAATGTTGGTCCGGGTCGTCTCGTCCAACAATACCGCCGAACCAAAGTATGACATGCTGGTGGGCAGTATGACTTGTATCGTCCACAACTCACTTGTGTTCTACTCGTGCATATAACATCAACATAAATAACCTAGGCTCTGATACCACTGTTGGGGAACGTAGTAATTTCAAAAAATTTCCTACGCACACGCAAGATCATGTGATGCATAGCAACGAGGGGGACAGTGTTGTCTACGTACCCAACGCAGACCGACTGCGGAAGCGCTGACACGACGTAGAGGAAGTAGTCGTACGTCTTCACGATCCAACCGATCAAGCACCGAAACTACGGCACCTCCGAGTTCGAGCACACGTTCAGCTCGATGACGATCCCCGGACTCCGATCCAGCAAAGTGTCGGTGAAGAGTTCCGTCAGCACGACGGCGTGGTGACGATCTTGATGAACTACTGCAGCAGGGCTTCGCCTAAACTCCGCTACAGTATTATCGAGGAATATGGTGGCAGGGGGCACCGCACACGGCTAAGGAATAGATCACGTGGATCAACTTGTGTGTCTAGAGGTGTCCCCTGCCTCCGTATATAAAGGAGCCAAGGGGGAGGGCTGGCCGGCCAAGGAGGGGAGGCGTAGGAGAGTCCTACTCCCTCTGGGAGTAGGATTCCCCCCCCCCCCCAATCCTAGTCCAACTAGGATTCCTCGGATGGGAAGGGAGAGAGGGGGGGCGGCCACCTTCTCCTAGTCCTAATAGGACTAGGGGAGGGGGAAGGTGCGTAGCCACCTTGGGCTTCCCCTTTCTCCTTTCCACTAAGGCCCATGAAGGCCCATATGGCTCCCGGGGGGTTCCGGTAACCCTCCCGGTAATCCGGTAAAATCCCGATTTCACCCGGAACACTTCCGATATCCAAATATAGGCTTCCAATATATCAATCTTTACGTCTCGACCATTTCAACACTCCTCGTCATGTCCATGATCACATCCGGGACTCCGAACAACCTTCGGTACATCAAAATGCATAAACTCATAATATAACTGTCATCGTAGCCTTAAGCGTGCGGACCCTACGGGTTCGAGAACAATGTAGACATGACCGAGACACATCCCCGGTCAATAACCAATAGCGGGACCTGGATGCCCATATTGGCTCCTACATATTCTACGAAGATCTTTATCGGTCAGACCGCATAACAACATACGTTGTTCCCTTTGTCATCGGTATGTTACTTGCCCGAGATTCGATCGTCGGTATCCAATACCTAGTTCAATCTCGTTACCGGCAAGTCTCTTTACTCGTTCCGTAATACATCATCTCACAACTACCATATTAGTTGTAATGCTTGCGAGGCTTATGTGATGTGTATTACCAAGAGGGCCCAGAGATACCTCTCCAACAATCGGAGTGACAAATCCTAATCTCGAAATACGCCAACCCAACATCTACCTTTGGAGACACCTGTAATGCTCCTTTATAATCACCCAGTTACGTTGTGACGTTTGGTAGCACCCAAAGTGTTCCTCCGGCAAACGGGAGTTGCATAATCTCATAGTCATAGGAACATGTATAAG
Organism: Triticum urartu; assembly: GCF_056163025.1. Classification (NCBI taxonomy): domain Eukaryota; kingdom Viridiplantae; phylum Streptophyta; class Magnoliopsida; order Poales; family Poaceae; genus Triticum; species Triticum urartu. The sequence continues at coordinate 97,799,899 of NC_141878.1, read as the reverse complement.
TCATGAAGAAAAGCAATAGCAACATACTAAACGATCGGGTGCTAAGCTAATGGAATGGGTCATGTCAATCAGATCATTCAACTAATGATGTGACCTTGTTAATCAAATAACAACTCATTGTTCATGGTTAGGAAACATAACCATCTTTGATTAACGAGCTAGTCTAGAAGAGGCATACTAGTGACACTTTGTTTGTCTATGTATTCACACATGTATTATGTTTCCGGTTAATACAATTCTAGCATGAATAATAAACATTTATCATGATTATAAGGAAATAAATAATAACTTTATTATTGCCTCTAGGGCATATTTCCTTCAGCTTATGGTTTTACCTCCCAATGTTTTACCTCAAGGGTAATGCAAACAATAATAGTTCATGAAACTCACATCCAATTAGCCATATATACCAGGATCTTTCCAACATAATGTCCTTGCCAAAGGATAAAATGTAAAAAGGAAGGATGAAGATCACCATGACTCTTATGCAAGGTAGGAGATAAAAGTAAAAGATAGGCCCTTCGCAGAGGGAAGCAGAGGTTGTCACGCGCTTTTATGGTTGGATGCACAAAATCTTAATGCGAAAGAACGTCACTTTATATTGCCACTTGTGATATGGACCTTTATTATGCAGTCTGTGGCTTTTATTTCTTCCGTATCACACGATCGTATAAAGCTTATTTTCTCCCACACTAATAAGTCATACATATTTAGAGAGCAATTTTTATTGCTTGCACCGATGACAACTTACTTGGAGGATCTTACTCAATCCATAGGTAGGTATGGTGGACTCTCATGGCAAAACTGCTTTAAGGGTATTTGGAAGCACAAGTAGTATCTCTACCTGGTGCGATGAGTTTGGCTAGCGTGAGGGGGAAAGGCAAGATCAACCATGTTGGATGATCCATGACAATATAATTTATCTCAGATGTAAGAAAACATAACCCATTACGTTGTCTTCCTTGTCCAACGTCAACTCTTTAGCATGTCATATTTTAATGAGTTCTCACAATCATAAAACATGTCCAAGATAGTATATTTATATGTGAAGACCTCTCTTTCTTCATTACTTCCTATTAATTGCAACGATGACCAAAACTATGTTTGTCAACTCTCAAAAACTTTTGTTCATCATACTTTTTCTATGTGAGCTCATTACTCTCCATAAGATCCATATGATCTCTTCGTTTCCTTTTTTATTCTTTCTCTTTTCTTTTATTCACTTAGGATCATGGCAAAATAATCAAGCCCTTGACTCAATACTAATCTCTATTATATATAGCTCACAGACTCGATTACATAGAAGAATCATAAAGCAAAACTCACAACTAGATCATGCCATAAGCTTATTCTACTAGATCAGGATATTACCAAAAGGATCGAACTAAGAAAAATAGTAAAGATAAAAGTGATGGTGATACGATACCGGGGCACTCCCCCAAGCTTGGCAGTTGCCAAGAGGAGTGCCCATACCCATGTGACTATGTCTCCTTTGTTAGTGAAGAAGGTGGAGTTGTTGATGATAGATAGTCGCACATCGAGCGTAGGAGGTCTTCTAACTTGCGGATAATGCCTTTGAGTGAGATGATATGCTCCTTCAACAAAATATTTTCACGTGTGAGATACTTATTTTGTATACGGGCTAACTCAATCATCTTAAAAGCTTCGATCTCAGTTGGGGTAAGAAGATTGTGATCAAGTTGAAGGATGTCTTCTGTTGCCGGAGCTTGGTCCTCCGTGGCCTTCTTGATCCCTTCATCCTTGTTGATCTCCATGGGTTCTTCTCTCTTCAGCTCTATCTTCATTAGCCAAGCATCGTTGCCCTCATTGTTGGATGCTTAGCTTCGACAACCCTGGCAGAAAACAGCTCGAAACAAGAACAAGAGATTTTTGCGTGATTCAGGAGTCAAAACCACCGGGAGATTATATAATGATTTTTTACCGACCAAAATACGTATTGTGCAAGAAAACGGAGTCCGGAGAGTGCATGAGGTGCCCACGAGGTAGGGGGCGCGCCCTCCACCCTCGTGGAGGCCTCGTGTCCTTCCCGGACTGCTTCTTATTTTTCTATTTTTCTAATATTCCAAAAGGGAGAAATATTGCCTTAAAAACTGTTTGGAGTCGGTTTACTTACCGTACCACATACCTATTCCTTTTCGGAGTCTGAAACGTTCCGGAAAGTGTCCCTTATGTATTCCTCCGGGGTTATGGTTTCAATAACATTGGTTTCAACATTTATGGGATTACCTGAGATATAATGTTTGATTCTTTGACCATTCACCACCTTCGGATTTGTGCCTTCGAAGTTGTTGATTTTTATGGCACCGGAACGATAGACCTCCTCGCTAACGTAAGGACCTTCCCATTTAGAGAGGAGTTTTCCTGCAAAAAATCTTAAACGAGAGTTGTATAGCAATACATAATCACCTACATTAAACTCACACTTTTGTATCCTTTTATCATGCCATCTTTTAACTTTTTATTTAAACAACTTGGCATTTTCGTAGGCTTGGGTTCTCCATTCATCGAGTGAGATAATATCAAATAACCTCTTCTCACCGGCAAGTTTAAAATCATAATTGGGCTCTTTAATAGCCCAATATGCCTTGTGTTCTAGTTCAAGAGGTAAGTGACATGCTTTTCCATAAACCATTTTATACAGAGACATACCCATAGGATTTTTATATGCAGTTCTATAGGCCCATAATGCATCATCAAGTTTCGTGGACCAATTCTTTCTAGATCTATTAACAGTCTTTTGCAAAATTAATTTGAGCTCTCTATCACTCAATTCTACTTGACCACTATACTGAGGGTGATAAGGGGATGCAATTCTATGATTAACATCATACTTAGCAAGCATTTTACGGAAAGCACCATGAATAAAATGTGAACCACCATCAGTCATTAAATATCTAGGGACTCCAAATCTTGGAAAAATAACTTCTTTAAGCATTTTAATAGAAGTGTTATGATCAGCACTACTATTTGGAATAGCTTCTACCCACTTAGTAACGTAATCAACAGCAACTAAAATATGTGTATAACCATTAGAGGAAGGAAAAGGCCCCATATAGTCAAAGCCCCAAACATCAAATGGTTCAATAACGAGTGAATAGTTCATAGGCATTTCTTGATGTCTATTAATATTACCGATTCTTTGACATTCATCACAAGATAAGACATTCTTACGGGCATCCTTGAAGAGAGTAGGCCGATAAAAACCAGATTGCAATACCAATTATGTGCATTTCTATCTCCAGCATGGTATCCTCCATAAGCTTCGGAGTGACACTTGCATAGGATCTGTTCCTGTTCATGCTCAGGTACACAACATCTAATAACACCATCTACTCCTTCTTTATAAAGATCTGGGTCATCCCAAAAGTAATGCCTCAAATCATAGAATAACATTTTCTTTTGCTGGTATGTGAAACTAGGTGGTATAAACTTAGCAACAATGTAATTCGCATAATCAGCATACCATGGAGCAGTATGAGAAGCATTTATGACATTTAATTGCTCATTAGGAAAGCTATCATCAATAGGTAGTGGGTCATCAAGCACATTTTCTAACCTAGACAAGTTGTCTGCAACGGGGTTCTCAGCTCCCTTTCTATCAACAATATGTAAGTCAAATTCTTGTAGCAAGAGAACCCATCTAAGAAGTCTAGGTTTAGCATCTTTCTTTTCCATAAGATATTTAATAGCAACATGATCGGTGTGAATAGTTACTTTAGAATCAATAATATAAGGTCTGAACTTATCACAAGCAAATACAACCGCTAAGAATTCTTTTTCAGTAGTAGCATAATTTCTTTGAGCATTGTCTAGGGTTTTACTAGCATATTGAATAATGTTTAATTTCTTATCAACTCTTTGCCCTAGAACAACACCTACAGCATAATCACTAGCATCACACATAATTTCAAAGGGTAAATTCCAATCAGGTGGCTGAACAATAGGTGCAGAGATCATTGCTTTCTTAAGTATTTCAAATGCTTCTACACAATCATCATCAAAGACAAATGGTATATCTTTTTGTAATAAATTAGTCAGAGGCCGAGAAATTTTTGAGAAGTCCTTAATGAACCTCCTATAAAATCCGGCGTGACCAAGGAAACTTATTATACCTTTGATGTCCTTGGGGTATAGCATCTTTTCAATAGCATCAACCTTGGCTTTATCAACTTCAATACCTCTTTTAGAAACTTTATGCCCCAAGACAATACCTTCATTAACCATAAAGTGGCACTTTTCCCAATTCAAGACAAGATTAGTTTCTTCACATCTCTGCAAAACTCGATCAAGGTTCCTCAAGCAATCACCAAAAGAAGATCCATAGACGGAGAAATCGTCCATGAAAACCTCACAAATCTTTTCACAAAAGTCAGAGAATATAGCCATCATGCATCATTGAAAGGTAGCAGGTGCATTGCATAAACAAAAAGGCATACGTCTATAAGAAAAAGTACCAAAATGTAACACCCCAAAATTTTGACCTTGTTTTAATAAATTAAAATTTTGCCAGGAAATTAAAACTTTTATTTTCTGGGCTCCCTTTTTATTTTTGAACTTTTTTTCTCCCTTGTTATTATGGAGTTTTTCCCCCAAAATGAAAACTTTGCAAAATATGTTATTGGACTTGTTTAACCTCTCAAGAAAAACTCTTCTTTTATTAGTAGAACTAATTACATAATTAATTTGCCTGATCTTTATTTTCTTGAAAATTGGTTTTCAAGGTTACATGGCCATATTTGAACTACAACCATTTGATAAATTCACTTAAAATTCCAACCAAAATTTGGAGATGTCATGTGATGTTTTTAAATCACTTTTATGCAAAAATATCTTTTATTCATGTAATATTTTGAGCTCTGCATCAATTTTTCTTCTCTGGTCTAGAGTGCAATTTTGCACTACAACCCATTTAAATATTTCTTTCTAGCCTCCACCAAAATTATGGGATGTTGGTAGTAGCTTATGATTCAACTTTATGCAAAAACCCAATGATGTTATTTGAAGTTTTTGAGTGAATCAACATCATTTTCATTCTGTTCCAACAAGTCCAACCCATTTTTGAATTTTATTTCATTTATTCTATTCCCCAAAACAATTCTGTCAATTATTTTAAGCCTAGGTGATTTGCAAAGCAAGTACCTAATTTCCTTTGAGTTTTGATCTCAAACCAACTCCTCTGGATAGTCCTTAGCACCCACAACCTAGAACCATCAAGATCCACTCTTCTTATTTTCAAAATTTTCAAGTTTCAGCCTCTGCAAGTTTGGACCAGATTTGTCAAATTTGGTGAAATTCATATCTTCTCTTCTCCAAAAATTCTACCAAAATTCAGGCAGCCTCCAGGTGCAATGAGAGGCCACCCCACCAAAATTCAGCTCAAGGAAAGTTCTCCACATGCCAAAATCATTTCGTCGAACACTTGGCCGGCACTATTTCTGTAGACTTTCAGAAAAATTCAGTGTTTCAGAGTTTTACAGTGTCGTTTCTTCGTCAGAGACTTGTCATCGATCAACTGTGCGCCCTGACGCGTTGCGCACGGCCTCTCCTCCCTGGCCAGAGCACCGCACGCCTCCTTGGACGGGCACAGGTGTCGGTGGCGGCAAGCATCGCCGGAGTTGGCAGCTTCTGCGGTGGCAAAGCCACCCGTGGCGGCCAACAGGAGACAGCGCCAGCTCGCAACGCCGTTCGGCGCCGCCCAACGCTCCCCTGCCCTCCGCGTGGCCTCATGCATGCCAGCGCACCCCGCAGCACCGTCGCCATGGCCCGGCAGGCACAGGGCGCACCCTCTGCCGCCGACGGGCCCGCGCCGCCCCGTTCCGTCGAATCCACCCAGGGCTCCTAATCCAAGCTCGTTTAGCGCCAAAACGGAACCAGTGGACCTCCACGTTGTTGCCCAACCTCCTAAACTCCCCGACCAAGCACTGCGCCGCCGTAACCATCGTCAGAGATCCCCGTTCACGGCCACCGCCTCGGATCGCCTATAAAAAGAGGTCCCGAGCTCGCTCTCGAGCACGCACCACCACTGCACCCCACCAACACCCCGCCAAGCCACTAGGAGGACCTCGAGGAGGTCTCCTCCCCCAACCCCGGCCGCCCTGATCCGCCTCGACCACCAGCTCGATCCACTCCAGTGAGGCCATCCCCGCCACCCAGACCTCGTCAGTAGTCTCCTCGAGCACCCAGTGATCTAACCCAGGCTTCAATTTGACCTCCGTAGCCCTCCCCGATGAGATCCAACTCCACCCGAGCCGCCGTCCGCCAGAGCAAGGACCGTCGTCGACGTGGTGCTCGCCGACGACCACCACCACCCACCGACGCGGAAGGACACGCTGAGCACGTAGGTACTCTCCGATCCTCCTAACTCACCGTGGATCGCCGCCGGCGACCACCGCAGCTCTCGGGCGCCGACGAGCTCTGTTTCTTCCCCGTTTGAAAATTCAAACCCGACGGGTGGGACCCCCCGTCAGTCTCTCTTTTCTTTTAAACAAAACGTTTTCTGAAAACGTATTCGGGCAAATACGCTTTCAGTCTGAAGCGTTTTTCTGATATTTTTCTGTTCAGCCCCCTGAGAAGTTTCTGTTTCATTACAGAAAAGTCCCTGGATTAAAACTCTTATAACTTTTAGACAGAAAATGATTTTTGATTGATTCTTTTTCTGTCCTCTTTAAATTTTTGTCTAGTTTTTATATTTATTTGAAAAAAATTCAAACAACTTTTTTGTGCTGTTTTGAAATTGTGTGTTAATTCAAATTTATTGAAAATAGGATTTTGGAGAGAGGAAGAAAACTTTCAAAAGTTTTGGAGAGCACCCCCACCTCTCCACACCTTGAAGGCAAGCATTCTGAACCCTGGCATAATATTTCTGGTGTGTTAGTTGATACGATTATAGCACCACCTCATTTCGGAGAACTCGTTATTTTATGTGGTGATACGATCATTTGCATGGATGCATATTAGTGATTTCCTTGCTGTTGCAAATGAATATACATGTGATGGTAATCATCCTCATGTGCCTTGCATGCATGCCGGAAAGGAACCCGGGAAAGCCTTTGCCTTGGGTAGGCGTGAGCTTGTCGCCGGTCTCCGTCGGGACGGTTATGTCCGGTATGGCATAGTAAGGTATAATGGGTGGTGATTTGTTGGTTGAAATATATTTGTTATACATGTCATGCAGGGAATTTATAAACCTCCTGAGTCGGCCATAGATCGAGTCTTGTTTCGGTAACCCCCATACTTGTTTCGTACTGCCACTAGTCCCTGCCGTAGGTAAGGTATGGTTCAGTAAGTTGTTAACCCTTGTCTTGGCACACACCGTACAGAGAGGCCATGGTGGAAGATACCAGTTGTAGCCGGTAGGCATGCCACCTGGTCTGGGGGCATGGGTGTATCCGGTTGGGACCGAGAGGGTGGCACCCCTTAGAGCGCGCGATAGAAATTTGATCCCATGCTACGCGAGGTTGTAGCCTCCCCACTTAGAGTTTTGCTTAACAAGTGTCGCGGGTGATTCCTGACACAAGTAAAGTTAAGCTGGTGTGTGCAAGTCAGGCGTGTTGTCAACTAAAAGGCCGTGGACGGAATTAGTCCCGATGGACTACAGGAATCCGTTACTCGTGGGTAAAGAGTACACCCTCTGCAGAGATTAAACCTATTCGAATAGTCGTGTCCATGGTTAAGGACTACAGTCTGGGATGGGTCAAGTGTCGGTCTTAGTGTCGGTCTTCGGAGGAGAAACTACTAAACCCGAATATTGATTATGATTTGTGATATATGATGGTTATGATTATTATCATTGTGAACTAACCGTTTGCATTGTTTGAAATAATGAATATCCCTGGGATGGTACCACCTCCTGGATATTCACTATGATTATGTTTATATATAAGCCCTTTAGGTGGCGTCGCTCAGACGCCCGACTGTGGCATGTTTGTTATTTCATTTTCGTATAAGCACTTTATGTGGCATCGCTCAGACGCCCGACTATGGCAGGTTCGTTATTTCATTTACTTACAAGCCCTTTATGTGGTGTCGCTCAGACGCCCGACTGTGGCATGCTTGTTATTTTATTTACTTCATAAGCCCTTTATGTGGTGTCGCTCAGACGCCCGACTGTGGCATGCTTGTTATTTTATTTACTTCATAAGCCCTTTATGTGGTGTCGCTGAGACGCCCGACTGTGGCATGCTTGTTATTTATTTACCTTATAAGCCCTTTACGTGGTGTCGCTAAGACGCCCGAATGAGGCATGCTCACTTTTACTATCCTTTCGAGACGTCGCTTCAGACATCCGATCGGTGCTTTTTATTACTATTCTGTCATTACCTATTCCTGTTGCATATAAATAACCTGCTTGCATGCATCGGGATTTTATTTTCATGACTGACGTTGTGATTATAGAATATTTTCAGAGCATGAATATCGTTTGCTATATTATACCCGTGTTCATAATGTTTGCGAGTACATTCAAAAGTACTCACTGGCTTGTCCCTGGATATTGTCTTGGCCAGATTGCTTGCTTGGAGAGGAGCATTGCGATGACAGCCTCAGAACCTAAGCAACGGTGATAGAAGCCTCGCGAAGATAGGAGTTAACCTGGTCAGCTATTCCTGTGGGAAATGGAGTCCCATAGACACCAATGATCCACAAACCGCTTCCGCCATCGACCACTATAAACCAATTGTTGTACTCACAGGCCCGAATGGTCTTGTACTACATATTATGTATTTTTTTTGCTTGGAATTTCTGTATCAAGTTGGTGCCTCATCAGCTAACAGTAATCCTGGGGCTGGTGAGCACAACGACCATTTTCTGGAAATTAATACCCGGAAAATCCGGTCGCGACACAAAAGGGCAAGTAAATGCAGTCTTTGATTGATCCTTGGCTGACACAGGTATTTGAGAGAAACCAGAATAACCATCTAGAAAGCAAAAATGTGTATGTTTAGATAATCTTTCTAGCATTTGATCGATAAAAGGTAAGGGGTAATGATCCTTTTTAGTGGCCTTAATTAATTTGCGAAAATCAATTACCATCCTATAACCTGTAATAATTCTTTGAGGAATCAATTCATCTTTATCATTAGGAACGATAGTAATACCTCCCTTCTTAGCGACACAATGGACAGGACTTACCCATTGACTATCAGCAACGGGATAGATTATACCTACCTCAAGGAGCTTTAGTATTTCCTTTCTTACCACTTCTTTCATTTTAGGGTTCAGCCGTCGTTGATGACCACGAACTGGTTTAGCATCTTCTTCCAAATTTATTTTATGTTGACATAGAGTGGGACTAATGCCCTTAAGATCATCAAGAGTATACCCAATAGCAGCACGGTGTTTCTTCAGAGTTTTCAATAATCTCCCTTCCTCATGCTCTGAAAGGTTAGCACTAATAATAACAGGATATATCTTTTTCTCATCAAGATAAGCATATTTAAGAGTATCAGGCAATGGTTTAAGCTCAAACACGGGATCACCCTTGGGTGGAGGAGGATCCCCTAGGATTTCAACAGGCAAATTGTGTTTCAGAATAGGTTCCTGTTTAATGAATACTTCATCTATTTCCCTTCTTTCATTCATAAACATATTGATGACCCACAAGTATAGGGGATCTATCGTAGTCCTTTCAATAAGTAAGAGTGTCGAACCCAATGAGGAGCAGAAGGAAATGATAAGTGGTTTCCAGCAAGGTATTCTCTGCAAGTACTGAAATAAGTGATAACGGATAGTTTTGTGATAGGATAATTTGTAACGAGCAACAAGTAACAAAAGTAAATAAAGTGCAGCAAGGTGGCCCAATCTTTTTGGAGCAAAGTACAAGCCTGGACAAGCTCTTATATAGAGAAAAGTGCTCCCGAGGACACATGGGAATATCATCAAGCTAGTTTTCATCATGCTCATATGATTCGCGTTCGGTACTTTGATAATTTGGTATGTGGGTGGACCGGTGCTTGGGTACTGTCCTTACTTGGACAAGCATCCCACTTATGATTAACCTCTATTGCAAGCATCCGCAACTACAACAAATATATTAAGGTAAACCTAACCATAGCATGAAACATATGGATCCAAATCAGCCCCTTACGAAGCAACTCATAAACTTGGGTTTAAGCTTCTGTCACTCTAGCAACCCATCATCTACTTATTACTTCCCAATGCCTTCCTCTAGGCCCAAATAATGGTGAAGTGTCATGTAGTCGATGTTCACATGACACCACTAGAGGAGAGACAACATACATCTCATCAAAATATCGAACGAATACCAAATTCACATGACTACTAATAGCAAGACTTCCCCCATGTCCTCAGGAACAAACGTAACTACTCACAAAGCATAAACATGTTCATAATCAGAGGGGTATTAATATGCATATAGGATCTGAACATATGATCTTCCACCAATTAAACCAACTAGCATCAACTACAAGGAGTAATTAACACTACTGGCAACCTACTAGTACCAATCCCGGACTTGGAGACAAGAATTGGATACAAGAGATGAACTAGGGTTTTGAGAGGAGATGGTGCTGATGAAGATGTTGATGGAGATTGCCCTCTCCCGATGAGAGGAGCGTTGGTGATGACGATGGCGATGATTTCCCCCTCTGGGAGGGAAGTTTCCCCGGTAGAACAGCTCCGCCAGAGCCCTAGATTGGTTCCGCCAAGGTTTTGCCTCATGGCGGCGGAGTTTCGTTCGAGAAGATGGCTTCTCATTTTTTTCATCGAAAGACTTCATATAGAAGAAGATGGCCACCGGAGGGCCACCAAGGGGCCCATGAGGTAGGGGGCGTCCAGGGGGGTAGGGCGCGCCCCCCACCCTCGTGGGCAGGGTGTGGGCCCCCTGGTGAATTTCTTCCGCTGAGTATTTTTTATATATTCTGAAAATATCTTCCATGAAGTTTCAGGACTTTTGGAGCTGCGCGGAATAGGTCTCTAATATTTGCTCCTTTTCCATCCTAGAATCCTAGCTATCGGCATTCTCCCTCTTTATGTAAACCTTGTTAAATAAGAGAGAATAGGCATAAGTACTATGACATAATGTGTAATAACAGCCCACAATGCAATAAATATCGATATAAAAGCATGATGCAAAATGGACGTATCAACTCCCCCAAGCTTAGACCTCTCTTGTCCTCAAGCGAAAGACGAAATCGAAAAATATGTCCACATGTTTAGAGATAGAGGTGTCGATAAAATAAAATACGGACATGAGGGCATCATGATCATTCTTAGAACAGCAACTTATATAATTCTTGTCATATAATCTCTTATGCTAGAGTAATAATTCAATCACAATTTCAAGTATGAATTGTAAACTTCATTGAAAACTAACAAACTATAATCTCAGTCATTGGAGCAATTGCAATTTATCATAACATAGGAAAGAGTCAATGTATAAGAGCTTTTCAGCAAGTCCACATACTCAACTATCATATAGTCTTTCACAATTGCTGACACTCACGCAATACTTAGGGGTATGGAGTTTTAATCGGACAATTTTTAGAGAGCAATTTTTATTGCTTGCACCGATGACAACTTACTTAGATGATCTTACTCAATCCATAGGTAGGTATAGTGGACTCTCATGATAAAACTGGTTTAAGGATATTTGGAAGCACAAGTAGTATCTCTACTTGGTGCGATGAATTTGGCTAGCATGAGGGAGAAAGGCAAGCTCAACCATGTTGGATGATCCATGACAATATAATTTATCTCAGATGTAAGAAAACATAACCCATTACGTTGTCTTCCTTGTCCAATGTCAACTCTTTAGCATGTCATATTTTAATGAGTGCTCACAATCATAAAAGATGTCCAAGATAGTATATTTATATGTGAAGACCTCTCTTTCTTTATTACTTCCTATTAATTGCAACGATGACCAAAACTATGTTTGTCAACCCTCAACAACTTTTATTCATCATACTTTCTCTATGTGAGCTCACTACTCTCCATAAGATTCACATGATCTCTTTGTTTCTTTTTATTTCTTTCTCTTTTCTTTATTCCCTTAGGATCATGGCAAAAAAAATCAAACCCTTGACTCAACACTAATCTTTATTATGTAGCTGACGGACTCGATTACATAGAAGGATTATAAAGCAAAACTCAAAACTAGATCATGCCATAAATTTTATTCTACTAGATCAAGATATTACCAAAAGGATCGAACTAAGAAAAATGGTAAAGATAAAAGTGATGGTGATACGATACCGGGGCACTCCCCCAAGCTTGGCAGTTGCCAAGGGGAGTGCCCATACCCATGTGATTATGTCTCTCTTTTCGGGGATGGTGATGTGATATTCTTGGCGATGATGCCCCTCAGGATACGATTCTCCTCCTCGAGCTTATTGACTTGCTGCTTGAGGTCCATTATTTCCTTTCGGAGTTTCCCTGTAATAGCCAAAGCTCCCTGCACCCAAGGGTGCTGCATAGCTGCGGGAGAACCAGTGACACTCTTTTTCATATTGTCATAAGAAAGAAATCTAACATTGGAAGGGATAACCGAGTTTGGAATAGCCGAGCTCTGCAGTTCTCCCATTGTGAATCCAGCTCGGAAGCGGGAAGTGACTTCTTGATCCTCTTCCATGGCATCTATCCTCTTCAAGTCAGCCTCCATCTCTTCCTCCGTTGCTGGCCCAAGGAGGTCAACATTATTGTTTGTCATTGATCTCGGTGCCGGATGAGACACCCGGCTCTACTCGACTGACTCTTGCAAAGACATCTTGCTATAATCTGCAGCAGCAACAGCTCGAAACACAAACAGAGGGTAATTGCGTGATACGGGAGACAAAACCCCTGGGAGTTTATATAATGAATTTTTACCGACCAAAATACATGTCGTGTATGAAAACAGAGTCCGGAGAGCACACGAGGTGCCCACGAGGTAGGGGGTGCGCCCAGGGGGGTAGGGCGCACCCTCCACCCTCGTGGAGCCCTCGTGTCCTTCCCGGACTGCTTCTTATTTTTCTATTTTTCTAAATATTCCAAAATGGAGATATATTGCCTTAAAAACTGTTTGGGAGTCGGTTTACTTACCGTACCACATACCTATTCCTTTTCGGAGTCTGAAATGTTCCGGAAAGTGTCCCTTATGTATTCCTCCGGGGTTATGGTTTCAATAACATTGGTTTCAACATTTATGGGATTACCTGAGATATAATTTTTGATTCTTTGACCGTTCACCACCTTCGAATTTGTGCCTTCAAAGTTGTTGATTTTTATGGCACCGGAACGATAGACCTCCTCGATAACGTAAGGACCTTCCCATTTAGAGAGAAGTTTTCCTACAAAAAATCTTAAACGAGAGTTGTATAGCAATACATAGTCACCTACTTTAAACTCATGCTTTTGTATCCTTTTATCATGCCATCTTTTAACTTTTTCTTTAAACAACTTGGCATTTTCGTAGGCTTGGGTTCTCCATTCATCGAGTGAGCTAATATCAAATAACCTATTCTCACCGGCAAGTTTAAAATCATAGTTGAGCTCTTTAATAGCCCAATATGCCTTGTGTTCTAGTTCGAGAGGTAAGTGACATGCTTTTCCATAAACCATTTTATACGGAGACATACCCATAGGATTTTTATATGCAGTTCTATAGGCCCATAATGCATCATCAAGTTTCTTGGACCAATTCTTTCTAGATCTATTAACAGTCTTTTGCAAAATTAATTTGAGCTCTCCATTACTAAATTCTACTTGACCACTAGACTGAGGATGATAAGGAGATGCAATTGTATGATTAACATCATATTTAGCAAGCATTTTACGGAAAGCACCATGAATAAAATGTGAACCACCATCAGTCATTAAATATCTAGGGACTCCAAATCTCGGAAAAAATAACTTCTTTAAGCATTTTAATAGAAGTGTTATGATCAGCACTACTAGTTGGAATAGCTTCTACCCAGTTAGTAACGTAATCAACAGCAACTAAAATATGTGTGTATCCATTAGAGGAAGGAAATGGTCCCATATAGTCAAAGCCCCAAACATCAAATGGTTCAATAATAATTCATAGGCATTTCTTGACGTCTACTAATATTACCAATTCTTTGACATTCATCACAAGATAAGACATTCTTACGGGCATCCTTGAAGAGAGTAGGCCGATAAAAACCAGATTGCAATACCAATTATGTGCATTTCTATCTCCAGCATGGTGTCCTCCATATAAGCTTCAGAGTGACAGTTGCGTAGGATCTGTTCCTGTTCATGCTCAGGTACACAACGTCTAATAACACCATCTACTCCTTCTTTATAAATATGTGGGTCATCCCAAAAGTAATGCCTCAAATCATAGAAGAACTTTTTCTTTTGCTGGTATGTGAAACTAGGTGGTATAAACTTAGGAACAATGTAATTAGCATAATCAGCATACCATGGAGCAGTATGAGAAGTATTTATGACATTTAATTGCTCATCGGGAAAGCTATCATCAATAGGTAGTGGGTCATCAAGCACATTTTCTAACCTAGACAAGTTGTCTGCAATGGGGTTCTCAGCTCCCTTTCTATCAACAATATGTAAGTCGAATTCTTGTAGCAAGAGAACCCATCTAATAAGTCTAGGTTTATCATCTTTCTTTTCCATAAGATATTTAATAGCATCATGATCCGTGTGAATAGTTACTTTAGAATCAACAATATAAGGTCTGAACTTATCACAAGCAAATACAACTGCTAAGAATTCTTTTTCAGTAGTAGCATAATTTATTTGAGCATTGTCTAGGGTTTTACTAGCATATTGAATAACATTTAATTTCTTATCAACTCTTTGCCCTAGAACAGCACCTACAGCATAATCACTAGCATCACCCATAATTTCAAAGGGTAAATTCCAATCAGGTGGCTGAACAATAGGTGCAGAGATCAATGCTTTCTTAAGTATTTCAAATGCTTCTACACAATCATCATCAAAGACAAATGGTATATCTTTTTGTAATAAATTAGTCAGAGGCCGAGAAATTTTTGAGAAGTCCTTAATGAACCTCCTATAAAATCCGGCGTGACCAAGGAAACTTATTATACCTTTGATGTCCTTGGGGTATAGCATCTTTTCAATAGCATCAACCTTGGCTTTATCAACTTCAATACCTCTTTTA